>NC_048223.1:93731626-93760815 GCF_002007445.2 Ailuropoda melanoleuca
GTGGGGGGTGATGGGTACTAAGGAGGGCACATGTTGGGATGAGCACTGGGTCTTATACGCAACTAATGAACCACTGAACACTACATCAGAAACTAATGATGTGGCATACAGTGGCTGACTGAACGTAATAATAAACCCCCCGAAATAAAAATTTCAAGTAACTTAAAAAAAAAGACTTACCCAAAAAATCAATGTTTTCTTACAACATTTCTTGCAACATTTCTTACATTACAGACCTACAGGAAAACAGCATTTGGAAATTTCAGACCAACCTTCACCTTTTCTTATTGAGGAAATGGAAGTCGGGGGCGGGGCGGGGGGAGGAGCCAAACTGAGGCAGCCCAGCTGAACTCTGAACTAGTAAATGCCCTGTGTAAACAGGACAAAGATGCCCATGCCTACACACGCACACCATTAACCAGTTACTGCCTTCTAATTTTTATTTTCAAATGTAGCTCCATCAGGACATTGTTTACTCCTTTCAATTCTTGTCTCCTTGTAGTTTTATCTAAGCCTGTAAACAAGAACCTTTCACTGCCTAACCACTATTTTTTAATTAGCATGAGTAGCAAACCAAATTATAATGCATCAGTACTTTTTCATGGCAATTTAGCATCTTTAAAATCTCTAAACTGTTAATATTTTTTTAAGCACAGCAATTAGGACAGTTTTCAAATCCATGTCAGGGAATAAAGCTTTGGAAGTTTTACAACTGATAGGCTACCAGAAGAATCAAACGCTTTGCGTCAGATCCTGAACCATACGTACTTTTTCTAGAGAAAAATGTTCCAATCTTGAAGAAAATACCTAGACCTTTAAGGTCAAGGTCTTCTGAGTCAGATTTGTTACAAGAGTTCTCCAACAGTATTGCCAAGTAACTATTATCCACATTTCCCAGGCAATATAGAGGAAATGGGGGCTCAGAGATTAAGTAATGAGTGAGGATAGTAAATGCAAGTCTAGATTGATATCTGTTTTTGCTCTGACCCAAAGGCTCATTCCACTGTGACACACCACAGCCAGGAGGGAACACGTTTCCATTCGGGTGTTACAGGTCTTCTGTCTTCAAAGCAGAGTGGAGAGTGCCGAGTGCACCTTTTGCTGAGTCTGCATAAATCCTAACACTCCCACATGGATTTCCAAAGCAACAGGTTAACTCCAAGGAGTTTAATAGATGCTAGGGGTGGGAGGAGGCAGAGGTCATGCTTGGAATGCCAAAAAGCCTTTAATCTAAGGCAATTTTACACATAAACCTCAGAGCTAAGAACATCTTTGTTTTTAAGAGCAAGAAAATGGATCTGCATGCATGAGGGGAGAGGGGAGGCACAGAGGGAGAAGGAGAGCAAGAACCCCAAGCAGGATCCATGCCCAATACAGAGCCTGGCCTGGATCTCACAGCCCTGAAATCATGATCAGAGCTAAAAATCAAGAGTCAGACACTTGACTGACTGAGCCACCCAGGCACCCACAACATCTTTATTCTTAAAGGCACTTACGAAAGGTCATTTTTAAGGTGTCAGTTTCCTGTTTGTCAGCTCCTCAAAGAATCTGTCAGTAGTGACCATGACAATGAACTTTCTCTGCACCTAGGCCTCCTTCTCCCTCCTGGGGCCCCAGAAGGTAGAAAGGAGACACAGACCCACCATTTTTCTGAAAAGCACTCTGTCAGAATAGCTTTTGTTTGCATTTTTAAGACCTCTATGTATTACTTATTATAGACTTTCTAAGTTATTCTTGAGGCTTAAAGACTTTCAATTCACTCACATCTTTATGGCAAAGGAATTCCAGAATGATAAAAAGACATCATAAAGCTAAGTATATTTGAAATTATATTTGCTTAAGAAAAACAATTCCAGTGAGGAGTTTTAACACGGAGATTTTGTCCTTTGGGTATATGCATCCACAGTTAATAAGTATGTAAATCATCTGCAAAGACCATTATTTCTGTATCCTCAAACCCCGAAAAATGTCCTTATGGAGACAGACGGGTCTTGCCGACAATGTGATGACAAAGGACATGAATAATTCGGTTATTTGCCAGCACCCCCGATCCGTGCACACTCGTGTCCTCAGCCTCCAGCTGCCCCCTCCAACGGGGCTAAGAACCATGAGAGACTATGGACTCCGGGAAAAAAACTGAGGGCTTCAGAGGGGAGGGGGGTGGGGGACTGGGATAGGCCGGTGATGGGTAGTAAGGAGGGCACGTATTGCATGGTGCACTGGGTGTTATATGCAAACAATGAATCATGGAACTTTACATCAAAAACTAGGGATGTACTGTATAGTGACTAACATAATAAAAAATATTATTATTAAAAAAACAAAAAAAAAAACCCAAAACAAACAAAAACAAAAAAGAACTGCAGGTTCACCTTCACTTTGAAATGGAGCCCATATGCAGCTCCAGCCCCGTGTGCCAACACGTCTCTGAGGCTACACCTGACCAGCACCTTCCACCTTTGGGCCCTTTCAGCTCTGGAAGAGCTATTGTAAAAGCTCATCTCAGCTGTTAAGATACATGCTTGCCTCAATAGTTCTATTCTAGCAATTTCTGCCAAGGAACTATTTAGTGATGAGTACATTTAGAGACAGTTACAAGGTTGCTCCTCAGAGTTATTTTTAATGCCCAACAATAGGGGATTGCTTAATTTAGTCATTTTAAATGATGCGGTAGATGTCCATGGCATTAGGTCAGAAGAAACAGGTGAAAATACACTTTAATCCTATTTTTACATGTGTACACACACGTGCACGAACAGGCACACACCTCAGTACACGTATCACCAAATCTACATTGATCTTAGTTCATGTAGAAGAGATGCGGGAAAGAGCCTAGAAACAAGAATGAAAAGAGAGTGTGTGAAGTACTTTACCTCTGTCAGGCCATTCTCCAGCATCGCCTAATCACTGCTGGCCTGCCCGGCTGTCTGCGTAAAATTGCAACCTCCCCCCCACCCTTCACACTCCATATCCCCCTCCCCATATTTTATCTTCATAACACTTTTTGCTATGCCATCAACAGGTCATTTTTTACTTGGTTTCGGTCTTCTCTCTCCATAGAGCACCAGCTCCTTGGGGGCAGGGAGTCGGTTTTGCTCACTGCTGCATGGCTGGTGGTCCCAGCACAGTGACCAGCCCTACACAGTGAATGCTCAGTCACTAGCTATACCAGGCCAGACTGTAAAGGAACAGTCCTGACCACACCGGAAGTCAACCAAGTTACTTTCTCCCATGGACTCAGCTTGCAAAAAATGCTTAAAGCAACAAAATGGCGGGGAGTGGAGAGGCGTTTAACTATAGTCAGAGACAGAAGAAACAAATTTGGTAAGTCCACTGAGTAAGACGGCACACGGTTAGATGATGAGGGAGTCCATCAAGCTTCTTATTACTTCTCTTTGAAGCTAGGACAGTGAGAAAAGGTAGAAGTAACTACTGAAATAAGGCCACTCAGCTCTCAAGTAAGGAGGATATAGAAGTCCTTCGGTTGCTCTGCAGGAGGCTGGCCTAGGTGACAATCACGGTCTCTGGGAGGATTTCCATCTGCCTTAGGACCCCTCAACACCCTGGGCTACCTTGTAGTAACATCACGATTTACTGTAATTAATTACTGCTCAGTTAGAGTCAGATCTTCGAGCACCAGCCTGGTATTCTGTGTACTGTTGAAGCCTCAGAACCCCTTCCAACACAAAAGTCCTCGGTAAGTACACGTTTTATTAATTGCTAAACCACAAGCCAGGGTGCTAAGAAAGTTTGCTAATTAGTTTATTGATCCACACTGAAGGAACTTGAAATATCAGAGGATTAGAAAAGTAACAAAAGATAGAGAACAGACGATGGTCTGATTTCACAAAAGTAGAACAAGTATTTGGCAACTCGTTCACTGATGTGCTTAGTTGTTGATCTCAGGCCGAATTTTGTCCTGAAAAATTGAACAGAGACTTTGTGAGGACCTCAGAAAATAAGTTATGATCAACAGGGGCTGTCCTGAGTTCACCTAGAAATACTCTAGCCCAGCCCTCCAGAGTTTCTTCTCGACTACCATTAGTAAACATTTCAGAAAAGGACCAGGAACTTTTGATTTCTGCAAGGCAATGAACAAGAGCTCATATAATATCTTTGTTCACAGTGTCCTGCGTATAACAGACACTTGATAAAAGTGGATTGGGCAAATGCTTGCAAGAGTATTAACTGAACCATTTCCTTCTAACCCTGTGTGTGTGTGTGTGTGTGTGTGTGTGTGTGTGTGTGTGTGTGCGTGCGTGTGTGTTTTCCCCCTCTACTAAACCACGCTCCTTACGGCATCCATTTCTTCTCACCTGTCAGGTCCACTCACCCTTTGTTGAAGAAATCATTCCAAGTGTACCATGTTACTCTAATTATAGAATTTAAGAATTTCTTTACATCAAATATTGGGCAACATGGAAGCTTGGCATCACCTATCACTTTGGCCCTGCAGAAGACTCTGACAGGTTAACGGAAACAATGAAGTAGACGCTAGAGGTCAAGATGGATAGCTTCGTCTTTCCTTGATTTTCCTCTTGCATCTCTTCAGAGTCAAACCCCAGTTGCATTCCTATTACCCTTTTACTACCCTGGTAGCTACACAGAAGGATATCCAACTGAGAAGTATATTATACTAAGATGTGGAGGGTTGAATGCTGTATCACCATAGGACTTTTGAAGAAGACCGAGGGCAATTATTAACGTGTAGTCACTGACAGGCACAGACAATATGCAATCACAAACTCAAATTCACTTCCTCTCTGATATATATGGATGCTCTGGAAACAGGTCTACACAAACCCACACATGCATGTGCATGCACACGTGTACACCCACACACACCACTCACACTCATGAGGTTATACAGGAAGCCCTGAATGAATTGAATTCCTTCACCCTTGAATATGGGTGCTTGAGTAGAAAACCATTCCAAGGGGAGTTGGGAGGCTTGAGTTCTTGTCTTGGCTTTTCTAGCTGGCAAGTTGTATAATTCTGAGCAACTTACTTTCCTCCCCAGACTCTAGTTTCCTTATAAATTGAAAGGGATTTAGCACAGGACATTAAGTCTTTATAAAGCTGTTGGAAGAGCTGAAGAAGTGGGCTGTAGGCCAGTCTCTTGAAAGGTCTCTAGAAAAGCACGGAACGCCACACCCCGAAGGCAGCTGCTACCTCTAAAGCCGCCGCTAGAGCTCTGCTGGCCTGGGTCTGGGGCTCTTCACTGTGTGGGAGTCTAGCTCTCGCCACACCGGAGAACAGACACCCAGACTAGCAATCCAGAGATTAGAGTCAGTTGCCCCTAAACCCATAAACTACTGACAGCCAAAAGACTAGAAAGTGAATGTTGGAATATACTGCTGGAAAAAATCACATCCTTATTGGCTAGCAGAGCCACAGGTAAGAGGCCTTGTCCTCAATTAGCCCTTTGAATCTCATGCAAATACATCTTATCAGTATAATTTATGTCTAGTCCAGATTTTTAGTTGCAAGGAAATCTTGGGAATAGAATTTTTAACTTTCTAGCTTCTGTGGGACAGATGAACCCATGGAGATTAAGACTAAACGATGAAGTCTGAGGAACAATACCCAGCCATGTTATGTTCTGGAAGGGCAAGACAGTATATCAGAAGCCAGTGAGTTCCTATCACTGGAGATGTACGAACAGGACCTATTGCCAGGAGTGCTGGAGAGAAGATGGATTTTGACCAGTGATTTGCAGAGCTTGCTGCCTATTTTAATCCACTGGCCCCATTTCCAAATATCCTGGCTCAGTGGCTCTGTGGTTCGTCCCAGGAATTTTTTTTTAATTCCTCCCAAGTGATTGCGAGGCACAACTAGACTTAGGACCACTTCACTACAACATTCAAGATCATTTCCAGTCCTGTAGATTTATGCATTCTTGAACTAGACCTGTAGGACAACACAGTCCTATATGCCACATTTTCTAATACAAGAAGTCAGGTGTTACCTTCAGGTGAACACAACCTCAAGAAACTGCAAGGCTGTAAAATGGAATGGTACTCTCTTACCTAATTTGAAAGGAATCTGGTTATCAACTATTTCGTGGTAATAAAAATTAGTCCAAGGATACTCTAACTGAAGGCATACTGTCCAATGAAGAACTCATTACCACAGAAGGAGGAAAAGAATGCAGAGGCGGTGCTGGGTCAAAGGCATTTTAAAATTTGTGTCTCACACACACACACACACACACACACCCCAAGGGAGAGAGAAAGACACACACACACCCCCAGGGGAAGAAAGAGAGAGAGAGACTGATACACACACACACACACACACACACACCCCAAGGGAGAGAGAAAGACACACACACACCCCCAGGGGAAGAAAGAGAGAGACTGATACACACACACACACGCACACACACACACACACTGAATATTAACTCATTTTGGTGTCTAGGGATTTATCCCCTGCACAAATACCAAACCCAGTGCTTTTGTATACTTGCCCTTGAAGGGTTGGTAAATGTTTGGCTGAGCAGAAGGGCAGATACAGACAGGTGTTAGCAGTGGTATTATAATCAGTGACTCAAAACTGATTATTCTATCCAACGTACAGCTCAAAATCCAAATTCGTTACACTCTGCTAAGCACCCGGGGTTTTGCTGGGACTTCAGGTCCTGGTGTAGAAGACACAGGACTCGAACGCCTGGGGGTCTTTCTATGCAGAGAGATTTCCCTCAAGCCTGGGGGTCTTTCTATGCAGAGAGATTTCCCTCAAGCCTGGGGGTCATTCTATGCAGAGAGATTTCCCTCAAGCTTCAATGCAGGTAGAACACACAGTTTGGCCCCATACTGGGGAGCAAGCATCTGAGCTACAGTGTTACACGCACCCAGGAATAGAGAAGTTGGCTTTGGCCTCCATAAAATGCTCTCTGGACAAAAAAAGATGGGCTTGCGGTTGCATTTTTGCAACTCAACTCACTTTAATTTTATTAACCATTTATCTAGCCAAAACTAAGTTTTATATTCTGAAGGTAAAACACGTCNGCCACACCCCGAAGGCAGCTGCTACCTCTAAAGCCGCCGCTAGAGCTCTGCTGGCCTGGGTCTGGGGCTCTTCACTGTGTGGGAGTCTAGCTCTCGCCACACCGGAGAACAGACACCCAGACTAGCAATCCAGAGATTAGAGTCAGTTGCCCCTAAACCCATAAACTACTGACAGCCAAAAGACTAGAAAGTGAATGTTGGAATATACTGCTGGAAAAAATCACATCCTTATTGGCTAGCAGAGCCACAGGTAAGAGGCCTTGTCCTCAATTAGCCCTTTGAATCTCATGCAAATACATCTTATCAGTATAATTTATGTCTAGTCCAGATTTTTAGTTGCAAGGAAATCTTGGGAATAGAATTTTTAACTTTCTAGCTTCTGTGGGACAGATGAACCCATGGAGATTAAGACTAAACGATGAAGTCTGAGGAACAATACCCAGCCATGTTATGTTCTGGAAGGGCAAGACGGTATATCAGAAGCCAGTGAGTTCCTATCACTGGAGATGTACGAACAGGACCTATTGCCAGGAGTGCTGGAGAGAAGATGGATTTTGACCAGTGATTTGCAGAGCTTGCTGCCTATTTTAATCCACTGGCCCCATTTCCAAATATCCTGGCTCAGTGGCTCTGTGGTTCGTCCCAGGAATTTTTTTTTAATTCCTCCCAAGTGATTGCGAGGCACAACTAGACTTAGGACCACTTGACTACAACATTCAAGATCATTTCCAGTCCTGTAGATTTATGCATTCTTGAACTAGACCTGTAGGACAACACAGTCCTATATGCCACATTTTCTAATACAAGAAGTCAGGTGTTACCTTTAGGTGAACACAACCTCAAGAAACTGCAAGGCTGTAAAATGGAATGGTACTCTCTTACCTAATTTGAAAGGAATCTGGTTATCAACTATTTCGTGGTAATAAAAATTAGTCCAAGGATACTCTAACTGAAGGCATACTGTCCAATGAAGAACTCATTACCACAGAAGGAGGAAAAGAATGCAGAGGCGGTGCTGGGTCAAAGGCATTTTAAAATTTGTGTCTCACACACACACACACACACACACACCCCAAGGGAGAGAGAAAGACACACACACACCCCCAGGGGAAGAAAGAGAGAGACTGATACACACACACACACGCACACACACACACACACTGAATATTAACTCATTTTGGTGTCTAGGGATTTATCCCCTGCACAAATACCAAACCCAGTGCTTTTGTATACTTGCCCTTGAAGGGTTGGTAAATGTTTGGCTGAGCAGAAGGGCAGATACAGACAGGTGTTAGCAGTGGTATTATAATCAGTGACTCAAAACTGATTATTCTATCCAACGTACAGCTCAAAATCCAAATTCGTTACACTCTGCTAAGCACCCGGGGTTTTGCTGGGACTTCAGGTCCTGGTGTAGAAGACACAGGACTCGAACGCCTGGGGGTCTTTCTATGCAGAGAGATTTCCCTCAAGCCTGGGGGTCTTTCTATGCAGAGAGATTTCCCTCAAGCCTGGGGGTCTTTCTATGCAGAGAGATTTCCCTCAAGCTTCAATGCAGGTAGAACACACAGTTTGGACCCATACTGGGGAGCAAGCATCTGAGCTACAGTGTTACACGCACCCAGGAATAGAGAAGTTGGCTTTGGCCTCCATAAAATGCTCTCTGGACAAAAAAAGATGGGCTTGCGGTTGCATTTTTGCAACTCAACTCACTTTAATTTTATTAACCATTTATCTAGCCAAAACTAAGTTTTATATTCTGAAGGTAAAACACTTCAGGAAAAAAAAAAAAAAAAAGCCTTGGTTCAGCAGTGTTTGATGCTGGATAATACTAAGTTATATACACTGAAATTTAGAAGCACATCTGAGTCTACTCATCAGGCTACTGATTTTTTTTCCTCGTTTCTCCAATGTGGTAAGAATAATGGCCCCCAATATGCCCACACACTAATCCCTGAAACCCATGAAGGAATAGATTCTCCTACATGGCACAGGGCATGGGCCTGAGATGGCGAAATTATCCTGGATTATCTGGTGGGCCCCATCTTTTCACAGGATTCCTTAAAATACCTAACTTTCCCCAGCTGAACCAGTCAGAAAGAAGTCACACAAGCAGGCCTCCACCTGCCCCTGCTAACTGTGGAGGAAAGGCTCCGCGCCAAGAATGCAGACCACCTCTAAAAAACTGGAAAGGCAAGGAAAAGGAATTCTCCCTGAGAGCCTCCAGAAAGGAATGCAATCTGGCCACCATCTTGATTTTAGTTGCGTGAGATCTGTGCTGGACTTCTGTCCTACAGAAGTTTAAGATAATGCCTTTTTACTACTTAGCCACTAAGACTGTTGGAATTTGTTACAGCAGCAGATAGAAAACTGAAACATCCAGTAGCTTTCCTGTCAATGACTGTTCTCATCTCTCCACAGAGTGACAGAGGACTTAATGAGATGTGACCAACAAAAAAATCGTTGACCATTTGAAAGGAAGTTTGGATGAAGCAGGAAGGGGATATAGTTTGGAGCTGCAGGCATGTCTCAACTAACAAACAACAATGTGGTCTTGAGACAAATTTCAACTTTTCTGAGGTTTAATACTATCTTTTATATACAGAGAATAATAATGCTTATTTTGTAGAAGAGTCAAAACTAGATTTAAAAAGGGATATGAACATGCCTTGTGTATTATACTCTGTAAAGAATACTACATTTTTTCCTCCAAGGAAACATGTATTTCTATTACAGCTTTCATCAAAATTACAGCAGAAATGATTGCCTCCTGAATATCTGTTCTTCCTTTTTGTTCTTATGTAATAATCTCCCAATTCTAACTGGAAATGTGGCAATCGATCCCTCGCAGCCTGAGAAGGCTACGGGACTGAAGTTCTAACCAATGGGACATCAGTGACCATTGAAGTAGTCAAATCCCAGAAGATGCCCTTGAAAAAAGGATGTTGCCCTCTGCTTCCTCCTTTCATGTCCCCACAGGCCAAAATGGCTGGAGCAGCAGAGAACCGTAAGCAAGAGCTTGATGCTGCGGCGGGGTGGTCAACAACACAAACATACTGATTCTGAGATCATGGAAAAAGCAGAGTTGAGTAGCTTCAACAAATACCATATGACCTTCAAAGACACTTACCATTAGCCCTTTACAGCTAGAGTTTACTGTCCCCCACCGTAGGTGATAGGAGGTCAAGAATATAGATACAATCCGAGCCTTGGGACAACCTCCTAGAACAAAGATGCTCTTCCCCTCTGACTACCTACTAGCTTGGATTTTTACGCCAACCAAAAATAAACCTTCTATATTATTGAATCCACTATTATTTTATCAGTCTCAAGTGGGCACCATAAACTAGGCTTAGTAATAGGAACAATGATGATTATGACGACAATGATGACCGCCATGAACACATATGGTGCTTTCTACATTCTAGGATTCGTCCAAAGGTGTGTATTACATATACACGTTCATTTAATGCTCATGATAATTCTATAAAGCACTGTTTTGTATTTCTGCTTGACAGTTGAGGAAGCTGAGGTCCAGCAGGTAAGTAACTTTTTCAAGAACATGCCAAAAAAGTGACAAAACCAGATCTGGACACCAGTCACTCGGCACCAGCATCTCTGATCTTAACATACATTAAACTGCCTTTTGGTAGACCCCAGCTGTTTCATTTGGACTGAGCAAATCCAACAGTCAACCTCCTGAAATTCATTTTAACAGGAGACCTATTAGAAACAATAGCTTAAGCCCAAAATATTGACAAGCGGTGAGTTAGGGCTGGGAATACAAATAGCAATTTGTTTTCTTTTAAATAAAATGTCCTTTTTCATTGTATACCTAATCTTCAGACTCAGAAATAGCCTAAATTAAAGATTTTAATTAAGCTTAGCAATCTTGTTTGAATTGAGGTAATCTATTTGGAAATAAAGACAAATACAAAGTCAGGCAAAAGTTCAGAGGCATAAAATGAAGTCTGAGAACTCATGATAAAGAGGAGGATGGGAAAGGGGACATAAGAAATGGGGAAATGGACATCCTTGTGTCCTTACCAGGCACTAGAAACAAAGCAGAATACTTGGCCTCCTACCTACCTATAAGAGTTCATGCTGAAAAATGGAAATTCAGGAAAATTGAGCTAGTTGCTCAGGGCCACAGAAATAGTCAATGAAACCCAGATCTTTGTTACCACAAGCAAAGCTACTTTATGTAGAATGTCTTTAAGAGAATATAATGAAATAAACAAGACCCGGGTGATTCTAGGAAGGGAAAAGTTTAATGAGATGGGCGCTTACTTAGAGCCTTGCCAAATGATCGGGCAAACATTTCAGGAGGCCATGAAGCACAGGACTGGTCCAAGGCTGATCAAGTGCCTATTGGAAGAAAAGGAAAGAAAATTCCCAAATGCTGATGTGAAAGCAAGTCAAGCCCATTCAAGGTCAGAGCCCCATAACGAGTACCAGGTCATGACAGAGTTTCCATCTGTGAGGAAATTGTTAAGCATTAAACTCGGCTGGCATATCTATTTTCACTTCCACAGAGGAGATTAGTTGCTGATAAGCTCTTTATTATTGATTTCTCTGAGCCTTGAAGTTCCACTAAAGATGGAGAATATGATAGGATGAGCTCCATTACAACTGTGAGGCTAAACGCAAGGCCCTGTGGTTGCCTCAATCGATTCATTAAAAAGAAATCACCAGCAGAACTAACTCACTGTATAATATTATCCCTGAGTTCTATACTGCCTAGAATAAGGAGAGATAAAAGATTCTCTCTCAAAATGAATTTGAGTCATGGACTCAGAGTTGGCAAGGCCTTTTGGAGATTATCTATTCATTTTATAGGTCAGAAACCAAAATTTTCAGGGAAGACATAGGTTACATTATGTTTTCTTGGTCTTAGAGCATGAAATCCATCTGTTGACAAGCACATTCCAAAACTCGTAAATGCTGCTGTGTTCTGTCTGGAGTTGATTTTGTTTGAACCACGGACCAGCATTCTGAAATATCCAGGAGGAAAGATTTGTATATACAATGCAAAAAAAAAAAAATCAAGATTTGTATATGTAACACAAAAACCACAAAAGCAATCTTCCCTTAAGTGAACAGAGTGGTGTCTACTAAGTGTGGTCAAAGAATAGGAGTCAATGTGGGGCAAGAAGGGTCAAGATGGTGCTTGAAAACTAAGCCATGACCTGGTCACCAGTTGCTTTGTGGACCACAACCAGAAGGTGGAGTTTTTTTCCTAAGTGCAATTCAGGTAAATGGGTTTGGGTTAGACTATGACATGGCTAATTTCAACCACTCATCTACTTATTCCTTTTATAATCAAGCAAACTTTTAGACTCCTGGAAAAAAAGCTACGTTGATACATTCCGCCCATGAGAACCTCAAAGTCTATTGGAAGAGGCAGTGCCCTAACATATAACACAAGGTAACAAGATGGGAGGAACACAGAGAGTCTGCAGAGACAGGAATGGTTAAGTGTGTACGGTGGCCAAAGGAGTCTTTAGTTGTCCAATTTCGTATATGGACTCTCTCTTGACCCTTACAGTAAAACTAGGAACAAAGGTCTACCCTCACTATTTATGAAAGGGATATTCAAGGAAGCTGAAAGACTGAGTGGGACCACACCTCGAGGACAGCAGAGGCCAATGTCAAGCCTACACCCAGACAGGAGCAGCTGCTTCCAGTCACATGTGGAGAATTGTATAGCATTATGCAAACTTAGTAGGAAAGCATTTTGTCATTTATTAGGAGGTCTAGAACAGAGTGATGGGACATTTCTGCTTTTTACTATGAAGGAAAAATACAAGAAAGGACTTCTGGTTAGAACACCTCTGTGGAGCATACAGAGCTCCATAAACTACTTTGAAACATCCTCCATTACCTTTCAGGAAGCAGGCATGATTTTACTGAGTAGTGGATGGTGTTCCATGACAGCACTTCAATTCAGCTTCTGACTGAAGAGATGTCTTTTGTCACTGCTATTCTTTCTTGCTTCCTTCAGTATTTATTTTGAGTTCAAATTTCCGGAGAAGATTCATAAGCAACTAAATGAGTGGTAGTAGTTTTCCCCACAGAATTGTAGTAAGGATTAAACAAGAAAGCACTCTCCTATATTTGGGGGTGGGGAGTAGATTCTGGGAATTACAGAGACTTGAAGAGTCCCACCCATCCTCCCTGGATAACTCCACTGCCTTGCTTGTCCTGAGGCAGGCAGCTAGAGTTGGAATGGAGTATGGCATGGAGGGAGTAAGGAAGGCCTAGGATCCAGACATGCAGAGCTGTGTGGGACTTTTCCACCTCTGTGCTGCATGAGAGCCTGAAGAGACATCTGGGGTCATCATGAAGAACTGGTCTTGCAAGCTTTAAGGACTCCAGAGAGAAAGGGCAGAGCTAGCCCTCATGAACATTCTGGAAGGAATCCTGGTCCTTGTGGCCCTTCAAAGCACACAGGAAATAAATAGTTTGAATTTCCTACATCCATAAGGCTGGGAGAATCCAGGCCTTTACAGCTGATGAGAAGGAAAGCGAAGGACACATGCTGGATGCCTTGAGGGGAGACTGACGGAACAGAACCCTTGCTAGTATGGCTGGAATCTTCCAGTAGGCAGCCAGCCCGGAGATGCTGATTCTTCAGGGATTAGTAAGCATCATTAGTGTGACTGATAGAACTGTGTTCACCTAAAAAGTGACCCAACTCAGGAGCCCACATGAGAGAATATAGAGACAATCCAGAACAAGAAGCTCCTGGAAAAACACAACTACTGGAATAGACAGATAGCAGCTGGTTAAAAAGATAAAGGACTTTCAATTACAGCACCAGTAATAATACCTTTTGAACTTAAAGGTTTTTTTTCTTTATATGAGAGAGAAAGAGAACAAGGGAGAAGAAGGAGAAGGAGACTCCCGCTAAGCAAGGAGCCCGGTGGAAGTAGTGGGGAGGCAGGGAGGGCTCAATCTCAGGACCCTGAGATTGTGACCCAAGCCAAAGGCAGATGCTTAACTGACTGAGCCACCCAGGTGCCCCTAAAATGTGATTTTTGTTCATAAATTTTAGTAGGTAAACTGAATAGTTCATGGCATTTTCAGATAATGACAAAATCAGCATTTCTACCCCATTTATGTAAAATTGTGTGTGTGTGTGTGTGTGTGTGTGCATAAGAAAAAAAAATCCTCATCAAAACCTTAATGGTAGTTTTTTCAAGATAACCTGAAAAGGAGATATAGGATTCCTTTAAATTTTTGTGTACCATAGGAATTATACCAAGTAACATTCAAAAAAGGCTATATAACCAAAAATTCAATTTTTAATGAACAAAAAGACCAACATTGTTAGAATTACAAGTGCTTTGTAGCCCACAGGATAGAAGATGTGACCAGATAAACAGATAGTTTGGCTTAACTGTAAAATTAATATTTTCACCTAAAGGATTAGATCTTATTAATAGTCTTAGCTAAAGGATTGCATCTTCTACCAGACACTGATGAGCAGCTGGCCTCGGAGGCTGGGGAAGCAACAACGGATAGGATACCCCCTTCTGTGGTCCACCTGTCTCACCCCTGAACTGCAACGTGAACACGTCCCTCCTGATTCTCGCATGTACTGTACATATTCTCCAGTCAAAAGAGAAGTCACTGTGTTTCTGAATTGTTGGCTATTCAAGAATCATTGCATAAATTGTGAGAGGAATTAAGTTTCATTTTTAAGAAAGTTTGTTAAAATCTGAGACTTGCGAATGTGTGTCACTGACTGCATTCTGGGCCAGGAAGGAGTAGCACCCATCAGACCCTCGCAACGCCCTGATGGTGCTGCTCAGACACACGGGCTTGTTTGTGCCGACGCTCAGAACCGGGCAACTGAACTCTAGTGGCACTTAAGGAGGCACTTTATAAGCAACAGAAATCAATTGAAAAAGTGAATTGCCAGTAATTACTGTGACTAGTACTAATTAAAAATGTCTCTAAATGGAGACATGACAAGGATGTAAAATTTGAATCAGATTAAGCAAAAAGCGAGCTCAGGCAAGTTGGGAAGATGGCAGCTTGCCTCAGATCCATTGTTGGCAAAGAGCCCGCTGGTCCTCAAGCTGCAGAGAGTGCCTCCTCTGCCTTAGACCAACCACCAGAGAACACTTAGCTAGAAAGGGACCCAACAAACTGTATCCCCTACAACTAGAGAGAGAAGTCAATCCGAGTAATTGTGATCAGATAGTTTCTGCAAAATACATTAGAGGAGAGATGCCCTTCTTAACCTCAATGCAGTTACAGACCCTTCCACAGTGTAACATTATTGAAAATAAATACTGATGAAGACACAGTGTTTAAAATCTGAACGTTAAACAATTACAGATCCAGTTGTTAAGATTCTGCCTATTTGTTAAGAGGCCAGATATAAAGACTATTCCAGCACAGAAGAGTTTGGGACATAAAGAATTGTGTCAGCTATTTGTGTTATTTTTGATCTACTGTGACTTTCTTACCACCTTCTTTTAAAAGATCTCCACTTGGCTATGGGGAACATCTTCCCTGTAGTTTGGGTAGGGTTGATTTTGCCTCCCATCTCTTCCCACAATGATGGTGATTAGTCCCAATTTGGCCAAAAAGCACTTCCCACGTCTAATCACCATGGCCCAGTCGAATCGTTTCTAAGGCTTGACAGGTAGATAATTGGAGAGAGAACATCAGACTTATTCTGCAGTCAAGAGCTAAAAGTACCATCCAAATCTTGAGTTTGGGTCACTATCATTCCTGCCACAGGGGGAAAAAAATAAAGAGCTCATGAAAACAAGGTCCTTATTGAGAAGAGTAAAGATATGAAGGAGATAGGGAAAGGGAAAAAAAGGAAGGAAGAGGACACGTGCAGGGAGAGGGGAAGAGGAAGGGTTGTTGGACAACCTCATCTGAGCTCCCTCGATCCAGTCATGCCTAAGTCTTGCAGGAGATACTCATAGTAGCCCTGAATTACACAACAGGTCTGAAGAGCAACAGGGGTAACAATACTATTCATATCAGAAAATCCATTGGCTCATGGGTTTTACCTATTACTTACATTAATGTACGTTATTGCTCAGTGTTTTACCATTTACGAGAGACCTGAAGTCAATCCCCTAGTATGAAAGTACAGAGCTGTATTTTATAGTAGTTACATCTTTTTCTGCAATTACCGTTCGTGTAACTATAGAAAACTAAAGCTCTGCAGCTCTCCACATAGATTGGAAATTTAATCTTATGGGAATCCTCAGTTTGCTTAACCAGTAATACAAAAGCATCAAATGTCCTGTGGCAACATAGGACAGGAGTGCATGCAGCATCTCTAATCCCAGGTGGTCTCAGCCCTCATACAACATCCAGTTGCTGGTCACATTGTCCTCACAAGCTAGGATCTCCCCATGTATAAGAAATTCTTGCTATCGCACTACCATCTTATACTCAGTCCTATCTGAAAAGAAGCCCAAACACCAAGTATCTACTATACATTTGAGTTTCAGAGAACAACAGCAGGTTTCCCTTTGTTCTGAATTCAGCATCCTCAAGCTATACCCTCCTCTGAACATAGAAATTAGAACCCTTCTCCAAATATCCCTGATTAAGATCTCTGCCTTCAGATTTTCAGCATTTTGGAAAGTTTATTTACCCCCATTCATTGTCTTGACTCTGATTTAATACCCTTTTAATAGAGTGTTTGGTCTGAAGGTGAAAGCCACAAATCAATTTCCACAAAATTTTAATTCCAACATGCAGGTTTTATCACTCTACATCAATCTTTTATGCTTGTGTTTTAAAGTCTCAAATTAAGGAAGAAATTCCTTCAGTTTTGTTTTGCTTTGTTTTGTTTTTTTAAGATGGAGATCTGAATTGGACATACCTCAAATCATGGTTTCAATTAAATTTTTGGTTCCCAAAGAAGCCAGACTACTTTGAAATTACTCCATACAAAATACGGTCCTTATTGCAATTCTTGTCAAAATGTGTCATAACCACAAAATTGAGTTAAAGATTTATAAATCTGGTAGGAAAGCAAGAATGATTAATCTGGCTTGCTTGGAGAAACTAAGTTACCAGAATCCTCTTTATTATTGAAATATTTAAATGTTTATCAACACTTTGACGTAGGTATTTTCATGTTCATTTTATAGATATAGTTCGAAGCCATTTTAGAATCTGTTTCCTGATACCAACACCTAGAAATTTTGGACAAGACAAATAAAAACACGAGAGAAGTGAACACAGGATTGGCAGGCTGCCTGGGGTATCCGCTGACATGAAAAACCTAAATATTTGGTTTTAACAGTGGCAGCAGAATTAGAGGGAAAAAAAAATCAGACCCTCACAAGCTGGGGCATTAGACTGAAACTTCTGCAGGTGTCCAGGACTATGGCAGGAGGAGGGTAAGATTAGTCCATTCCAGCCTCTGCTTGGGGTGGAGGTGGGGCACGGGGGGGGGGGGTCCCCCAGGGAATTTGAAATACCAAGCTAGCTATATTAGTTTATTGCAGTCATAAATTTCAATGAATTTTCAGGCTTAAGACACAAGTTTATTCTCATAGCAGTCTGGAGGTCAGAAGTCCAAACTAGGTCTAATGAGGCTAAAACCGAACAGACTAGGAATGTGTTTCTTCTGGAGGCTTCAGGAGATAACCCACTCCTTGCTTTTTCCAGCCTCCAGACGCCGGTCATGACCACTCCCTCCACCTTAAAAGCCAGCTGTGAAGCTTTATTCCCCCTGTGGCCACCTGCCTCACTCTTAAGAGCCTTGTGATTATATCAGGCCCACCTGGATAGTCCAGGATCCTCTCCCCATCTCAAGATCCCTAACTTAACCACATCTGCCTGATCACTTTTGCCATATAAAGTAGCACATTCACAAGTTCCAGGGATTAGGTTGCGGACACCTTTAGGAGCCATTATTCAACCAGCTCAATGGCCCTAACTTAAATCTGGGGGTTGAGTTTAGACTGGCCCAGGGAACATGAATTAAGAACTTGAAGTGACAGAAGCAAATGCCCTCTGGGAGAATGCACCTTCAGCATAAGCCCCTTGACACACAGACAGATTGAGGCTTGATACCAGGTAAACATGAGCTCATAATCAAAATTTACCCATCGCAAGAGAAAACAAGCAACCATCAGGAGTCAGCTGGAGTAACGACACTTCTGTTTCCAAGAATTATTTGAAGTTCTTGGAGGTAGAACAGAAATGGAAAAATAGTGTGGTTAAAATGTTCTTAGAAAAATAAAGGAAAAATTTGAGAACGATAAAGAGCCCATAAAATAATGACCAGGGAGATTTGATAAAGAACCTGAAAAAATAAACTCAAATTAGAAACTCAAATGATGGAAATTACTTGTGCAGACCAGGGTGCTCTGTGAAAACTAAAAATGCCATAAATTTTAAAAAATCACTAACAGTATTAGGAGCTGCTAATGGATTGAGAAATAGGAGTAAGCATTCTGGAAAAGGGACAGATGAGTGACAACATAAAGTTGTTTTACTGGAGTTATTGATGGTATTGTGCATAAAACAAAATTGGCGAAGCTTGTAAGAGAAATCAGAAGAGCTCTCAGCAGTTTGAGGGCCCAGTTTGAGGACAAAACTCATCCTTAAGGCCCTGCTGATTTTGCTCTCAAGACATTTGTTAAATTCAAGATAGGGAAGGGGAGTGTCCACCAGAAGGAAGCCCCCAAATAAACACCATTTCATCAGTCGAAAACACTGAATGGTTATATCCAAAGGATGGGAGCTGAAACACCAACAGACTGATCCCTACCAAAACTCCAGTCCAGGGTCAACTTGACCCAGACC
Source organism: Ailuropoda melanoleuca (assembly GCF_002007445.2). Taxonomy (NCBI): domain Eukaryota; kingdom Metazoa; phylum Chordata; class Mammalia; order Carnivora; family Ursidae; genus Ailuropoda; species Ailuropoda melanoleuca. Next base: position 93,750,442 of record NC_048223.1, read on the forward strand.
TTGATTGTAGTGAGGTACTGTGTCCCAGTCTATCTAACCGAACAAAGAGCAAACCCTCTTTGTGGAACTTACCCATAAGTTTATCTAGAGGCGCCATAATTTTTTATATACAATGTCCAATATATTCAGTAAAAATTTCTAGGACTTAGCAGAACCATAATAAGTGGGAAAAGAAAACAGAAATAAACTGTTATCTTGGAGTTCACAGAGAAGTATATTAAGCGATTGCTTTAAATAGCGAGAAAAGAGAAATAGAAAAAATGAAGAACAGTAACACATAATCAAAATCTATGAAATACAAGGAAAGTTACCACCTATGAGTTAACAACACAACGATGGGTTTTAGCAGATTGTATACAGTTAACATTAGTGAAATGAATGACATTAATACAAAATATTTGAAATTAAAGCAGTGAGATAAAATGCAAGAGAATTTATACACATGTGCGCACACACACAGGAGAGAATGCAACAAACCGTATTTAAAGAGAATTCTCTACAACAAATAAAAGACATCAGCCCATAGCTAAAAGCAGCTCTGTAAACCCCAAGCAAAGTAAGTATGAAGAAACCACCACACCTAGACACATCCTAGTAAAAACACTGAAAACCAAAGACAGAGTATGGTCTTAAAAACATTCAGATTTTAAAAGGCACAAAACAAAACAAAACCACAAATGAAACAAACCAACAACAACAAAAAACACACACCAACAAAACAAAGCAAAAGGGCACATTACCCTTGCAGAATTAACAATGAGACTTGGGCCTGAATTCCCAGTAGCAATTGCAACAATGGGAGCCAGAAAACAATGAAATGACATCTTTCAATTTCTGAAGAATAACTACCGATCAAGAATTCTATATTGAACAAAAATATCCTTCAAAAACACATTTTCAGAAAACCAAAAACTGCAATAATTCATCCTAAGCAACGTTGCTCTAAAGCAAAGGTCAGAAAGAATTGTTCAAGAAACATGATCCCAGAGAGAAGACAGAAATGCAGGGAAAAAATGAAAAGCCATGAGAAGAATGAATAAGTAAACATAAACGAATACTGTCTCTACACAATCTCTTGTGTGGTTTAAAAAGAAAAAATTCTGATACATGGAAATAATTCCTAAGATGGGGGAGGTAATTCTCAATGTTTATTCATCTAATAACTAAGTTTCAAAACTTCTAGAACAAGAACTCATGAAACTGAATAATAAATACAATAACTAAGTCCTAGATTTCAACACATTGTCTAAATAAAGTCAGTAAGGACATAGAAGATGTGACAACAACTTGACCCAATCAACATGTATAGAATGCAACACTTAAGAACAGAACATGCAGTTATACCTGGCACACTGACCAAGTTAGACTAGAAAAAACAAAGTTTGAATAAATTTTGAAAGATTCAAGTCCTAGACAGTATTTTTTTTACCACAATGAAACAAGATTTGAAATAGATAATTGAAAGATATCTGGAAAAGTCCCACAAATACTTGGAAATTAAAAGAGTTTTTAATAACCCGTGGGTCAAAGAATAAATTAAAAAGGGAATTCAGAAGTGATGTCAGCAAGAAAATGGTACAGGATTTTCCAGTGCTTGTGCCCTCCCAGAAATATCAGTTTGAGCAACTGTCTATACCCAAAAATAACTCACCAAGAGCTAAAGATTCCAGGTAAGAGATTATAATGCCTGGATGGCACACAGAAACCAAAGATGCATTAAAGACTGTAGGAAAGACAGTCCATGTGACCTCCCCCAAGGCCAGACAGCCCAGAGCAATGACACACCTTCCCCATGGGGGAAAGAGATGAATCGAGCACCGACTTTCCCCTAGAACCAGGCACACACCAGCCTCAGGCAACTCCTAACGCCCCAGGCTCCCAGGCCATCCCAGTACCAGCCAGTTCCCATGGTCCCAGACTCCTGGCTGACTCCAGTGAAGCCAGGCCCCGCGTGGACTCCTGCAAACCCAAGCTCCCTGCTCGCCCTGGCACCGGGTCTCCTTTCATGTCCCCAGGCTCCTGCCCCACCCCAGTGCCAGACTGGCTCCCACAGGCCCAGGCCCAACACCAGGCCAGCTCCCATAGCCCCAGGATCCCCAGCCTGCCCTGTCACAGGCCATCATAGCCCCTGGCAAGGCCAGCTTCCATGGACATAGACTCTAAGCAGTCTTCCATAGGCCCAGAATCTGGGCCTGCCCCAGCATGAGGCCAACTTCCTTTAGATTGCTCTCTAGCTTGGATTCCACAGACACAGGCTCCTGGGTTGCCACAGTGCCAGGCCCATCCCTATAGTGCCAGCCTCCAGACCAACTCCCATGGCCTCAGGCTTCAAACCTGCCCCAGGACTGTGCCAGTCCCCATAGACCCGGATGCCAAGTCCACCCCAGTGACCCTAAAGCCTGACTGGTCCCCACTGACCCAGGTTCCGGGCTCCATTCAGCAGACCCAAACCCCAAGCTGGCCCTGATGAGCCCAAACACCAGGCCTACCCACCTGCTAATAATGCAGGTACCAGACCTGCCTGCCCAAGGACTCCAGCAGCAAGCCAAGCTATGGATACTACCAGACAGCCTACCAAGAATCTCTGTGCAGAATGACTTGAAGGGCTTTCCCTGACAAAGCCAGTATGTGAAGTGAGCAAGAGGTGGCTACTTCCTCAAAAGGCACAGACACCAACGCAAGGCACAACCTGCAGTAGATACATACAAGGTTCAGGAAAGGAAATGAGAACACCCCTATGGAAAAATCAGAAATTCACCAAAGATGGCAACAGGAGTGAGAGAAAGGAACAGGAAACTGCCAGAAAACTGGTAAGATGGCATTGGTAAGTCATTAACTATCAATAATTACTTTTAATAGAAATGAATTAAGTTCTCCATTCAAAAGGTATAGATTGGCTAAATGGATAAAAAAAAAACAACAAGGAAACATACTACATGTGACCTACAGAAACTTTAAGGACACACATTGGCTCAAAGTGAAATGGAAATGGTTGGAAAATGATATTCTACGCAAATGGAAAACAAGAGCAAGACAAAATCAATATTAGACAAAATAGACATTAAGTCAAAAAATGTTAAGACAAAGAAAATTGTAATAAAAGTATAATACTGGCATAAAAATAGGCACATAGCCCAATGGAGCAGAAATCAAGAGCCTAGACATAAACCCACACATGTATGGTCAATATTTGACAAGGGAGCCAAGAATATTCAACAGGGAAAAGATAGTCACTTCAATAAATGGTACTGGGAGAATCAGATGTTTACATGCAAAATTGGATGCCTATCTTACACCACACACAAAATTGAACTCAAGGTGGATAAAAGATTTAAATGTAAGACCTGAAAATTTGCAAGCTATATATACATCCAATAAGAGGTTAATATCCAAACTACGTAAGGAAATCTTACAACTCAAAAACAAAAACAAAAATAATAATCTGAATAAATGGGCAGAGGACCTGAGTAGACATTTTTACAAAGAAAACAACTGGCCAACAAGTCCATGAAAAGATCCTCAACACCACTCATGAAGGAAATGCAAATCAGAAGCACAAGGAGCTACCACTGAATACTCGGTAGGACGGTGATTATCAAAAAGAGGAATTGTTAGTTCGCCAACTGGCACAGAAGGCAAAAAGAGACCAAAGAGGTAACCCACTCCAGATTGGGAGGTGGCAGTTTTAATTAGCAAGGCAACTTATAGATGCGGCTTGTCCGTGGCAGCCAAAATACATGTAGATCTCCGCACCTTCCTGCCACTATCTTAGAAGTTATACTTGAATTTAGTCCTGTATTAATTCATATGCTGGGCCGGGACCTCTACCCTCTTCCCTCTTTCAGTGGTGCGTGTTTTATGCCTAGTGTAGTGTGTTTTAACAGCAGCTTGGCGCAGGATCCCAGGAGTGAGCAATAACTCACCCATCCCAGTACAATGGCCCCCTGCAAGGTCTAGTAGATAATCTCTTTTTTCCAGGCATTATGGGGCTTGGTGTTCTCAGCAGCATAGCACATCCATACATGGTGAGAGTCAGGGCAATGGATGTTTTCCCTTATTGTACTGGGTATCTCAGCAGGGCTACCAGTCTGGCATATGTGGCAACCGGCCTCACTGGTTGATCACTCAAATGTATTAAACCCTGGGACGGTACTTTATTCCACCTGGCCAAGGTGGTTTTACTTGTTACAAATTAAGTTTGCCTTCTTAATACACCATTTTTTCTATGAACCCTGTTGCTAGGAATCCTGTTGCTGCCTTATAGGAGCAATGAAACCTCTCCACTCCTGTTCTTCCACCCAGTCTTACACATCACGAAACGGGATCCCAGATCACCAATGAGGGCATCTGTCCATGGTACTCAGCTTCTCTAACCCCCTAGTGGTGGCAGCCTGGTTTGCAGAGTGACAGGGGAGGACTTGGGTCAGGCCAAATGGAGTGTCCACATAACCCAAGGCATATTTAGACCTTACACTCAAAGGGATGGAGCCGATATAATCAACTTGTCTATAACATGTTGGCAACTCTGGTAGGTGGCCCCTGACTTCTTTGGCAGTTACTCTGGGTGTTGTACAAAAAAAACCAGAACGTGTTGCTATTATATCAACCCAGTCATCGTGTTTCAAGAGCATTCTGGCTTCCTCGGCAATCCGCCATCATCCTCTGGGTGATGCAGTGGTTGCTCTTATGCACCCAACCTGTTGTACTTATCGAGGGTTCAGTTGCTAGGGTTCATACCTGGGCTAGGACATCAGCATCCTGATTGCCACAGGATGTCAGCGCCCTATGAGCAGGGAAGGGGTAAGACTGAGGATTGCCTCAGGCTCCTGCAGACAAACCCAAACGTCTTTCCACATTTCCTGACCCCGCGAGGCTCTGTTCGCGATCATCTGCCCATCAGCTTCCCGTTGTCCAGCAATAGGGTCAATCCTTTTAGAACGGCTCAATGGTGAGTGCAAAGGGTTAACAGCTAGGACTCATGAGTGATCACGAGCAAAACGGCTGACTTCAGGCCTCTGGCTATTGCCACTCTTTCCTGCTCCACAGAGAACAGATTCTTACTGAACTTCTCTATAATAATTAGGAAACAATTACGCTGTCATGAAAATAAGAATACTGAGAGTGAGTTCCGGAAAGACAAGGTAGGGAGAAAAAGAGGTTTTCATCTTTGTTTACAAAGGTATAGGTTGGCAAATTGTGGATAGTTTGAGAAAAAAATGTTTTCTTAAATCTGGAAAGAAAGAACCAAGATTTTTCAAACAAAAAAAACCCTTAGAAATTATGATCTTCCTCATTAGTTTTTCCATCAAAGTTCTGTTGATTCTTACTCAGTTTAGTGGTATGATCAGTGGCTATCAGAGTCTTTTCCATGAATCTCCTTGAGAGTAGATCTTAACTGTTCTTACCACATATACACCCATACCCCAAAAGTAACTATGTGAGGTGATAAACGTGTTAACGGATCTTATTGTGGTAATAATTTCACAACATATACATGTATCAAATTATCACATTGTACACCTTGAACTTACACAAGATTGTATGTCAATTATATCTCAAAGCTGGAGGAAAAAAGGAATTCAGCAATCATTTTGAACTGACTGAGAATGAAAATGTATCAGTATCTGAGAAGTCGCTAGAGCAGTGCTGGAGGAAACTTAAGACGCTCAACAGTTACTAGAGAAGATAGACCTCAAATAATATTCACCTGTATAAACAAGTGACCTGAGCCCAAACCAAAAATCAGAATAGAAATCAGTAAAATAGAAAACAGAAAAATGGTAAAGAAAACACAATGAAACCAAATGTTAATTCATTGAGAAGATCAGTGAAATTGATAAACCTCTAAGAAGACTGATGAAGGGAAAAAAGACTTCAAAATGTCATCATTGAGAAGCAGCTGGCTGGTTCTCCTCATAGAGCATGCAGCCCTTCATCTCAGGGCTGTAAGTTCAACCCCATGTTGTGTGTAGAGATTGCTTTAAAAAAGTAAAAATCTTTAAAAAAAAAAAAACATATGCAGGTGTTAGCATTAAATGAGGTGACACTACTTCGGACAATAGAGTAGAAAGGGAGTATCATAAATTTGAGCCAATAAATTAGGCAACTTACATCAAATGGGTGCATTTCTTGAAAAAACACAAACAACAATTATTTGTGAATAAGGTCTGTTCTGCTCCGTTTAGTACAGAATATGAGTTATCTCCAGTGCCACTCCTGATCTAGAAAGTGAAGGATGGGACCTAGAGAATTTAAATACCCTAAGACGGTCTCCTTATCAAGAGTAATCAGGTTTTCCTCATTAAGTATTCTCCTTGTTGCTGATAGTTTTTGGTTTCCAGAATTTCATAACAGTAGATTATGCCCATTTTTGCCAGTTTTTTTCCATAGCTTTTATGGCAGATGTACTCTTGCAGTCCCTTACTGTTTTCACTGATGTCACTCACAATTTTATGATCATAGTGCAGTCTTAAAATCTAGTAAGGATAGCGCAAGGGGAAATTGGAGGCCAATTAAACTTAAGAACACGGATGCAAACCACCTAAATGAAATACCAATTTACTAAATTTAGCAATAAGGGTACATGTGTACTTACAACAGATATTTGGGGCTGGTTTAAATATACAAAGTATGGTAATATAAATTGTCACTAAGAAAAATCTTATCAAGCCAATTGCTGGAAAAGAATTCCATACAAGTCAATACCATCCAGGATTAACAGCTCTTAGTGAACTATACATAGAAGTAAACATTTTACCAAGTAAGAAGTATGCACTGAAAATCCACAGCGTCTACCTTACTTAATAGGGCGCAGTTTGGAGCCAGAGCTTTAAAGTTAGGAACAGAATGCCCATCATCACTTCTTTCCAGTATTTATATGGGAGATCTTCACCAGTGAGATAGGACAAGAACAAAAGATTGAGAAGAAAGAAAACTTATTTTTCACTAGAACCCCCAAGAGATAGACATTTTAGACTTAAGGGAAATGGAGTTCAGCAAATATCTTAACACAAGATCAATTTAGAAGAACCATTTGCATTTCTGTTTACTAGAGGAGAAAGTCATGTAAAAAAAATAATTTGCTATATCTGAACTTAATGGAACAATATATAATTTCGTGTATTACATATGGAGACCATTACCATACTATGTATAACAGGACGAAATAGTGCAAAGATGACAATTCTGCCCAAATTCTTCTATAACTTCAGTTCAACTATGAAAAAGAATTTCAACAGGGTCTTTTTGTTTTGTTTTGTTTTTAGACTAAGCTGTTTTATTAAAAAAAAAAAAAAAGGACAAAAGGCAAAGAACAGAATAGTTTTTTAAGAACAATGTGGGAAGACTTTAAAAGTTGTAGCAAGTAAAAAAAAAATTTCTCCTGACAGAATAGGAAGCTCTGGAATAGAATCATGCCTACATGAAAACTTACTTTATAACAAATACAGCACTTCAGATCACTGGTAAAAAGAAAAATAATGTGTGCTGGAATAATTAGAATTAGCTTGTTTCCTCACACAATGCACAGAAATCAATTCCAGATGTACCGAAGAAATAATTGTATAGAGCGGGCTCTAGAACATAAGAGGACACATGTAGGAGAAAGTCTTTTATATTCTTTAGTTGAAAGATTTCTAAATCAAGATTTGAAAAAAATTGGGAAATGCTGATAAATTATGTGGCAGATCATATTTTCCGAAGATGGCCACAATGATATTCCCCATTCCATGCGCTCTGCTGCTAGCGGAATGAGTGTCAAAGTCACATGAAGGGGTGGGCTTTTGTGACTGTTTTGACTGAAGAACACTAGAGAATTAACACTGCAAAATTCCAAGGCTGAGTCATTACAGGCAATACAGTTTCCACCTTGCTTGCTGAAACAAACACACACACACACACACACACACACACACACACGAGTCTTGAACTGCCACGTAAGCAGCTCAACCACCCCATGCTGTCATGCTACGGAGAAAGCCAAAGAAGACACTACAAGACATCATATAGGGAAGTTCCAACAGTACATGAGGAGAAATGCCCCATTAGTTTCCCACCATTCAAGTTCCAGCCACCATCCCACTGCAGCCACAGAGGAGACGGTGAGTCAGAAACACTCCGCTGCGCCCTTCCCCAAACTCTAACCCAGAGAAACCATGGGATAGAATAATGTAACTCTTACTGTTTTTAAGCCACTAAGTTATGCGCTCTCCTTTACACAGTGCTAAACACTGGAACAATCTGGCCATGTTAACATTGAAAGACTTCCATTCATCATAAAAAACAAAGAATAGAAAGAAAACCCACAGATTACAAGATGCTACTTGCATCCATACAACAGATGAAACATTACATGCAATGAATGCAAAAATCTTCTCCAATAAAAAGGCAAACAAGCAAATGATAGAAGCAGCCAATTCAGGTAACCGCTTGAATGGCAAATACCATGTAAAAAGTTGCCTAATTTAGCCAGTGAATAGGAAGATAGACATGAAAATAAAGATGATACGGTTTCATTTCATCATAAAACAAACTTCAAAGTCCAACAACAACAAACACCGTCAGAATATGGAGACTGGGGAACTTTCCTACACTGCTAATGTGGGTGGATGAATTGGTATGATTAGTTTAGAGAATTAAAGTTGCAAAAACACAGAGAAATTCCACTCCTACATATAAATCCTACATAATTTCACCCACCTGTATAGCAGGACAGGTGTATGGAAATATTTATAGTAATATTGCATTCAGAAAAAAAAAAACCCAACATCACGTCCAACACAGGAAAGTTAGTAATAAATGAGAGTATATTCAAAGGAATTGATATATAACAGGTAAACTAGAATTATGGGCTTCAACATGGATGAATCTCATAAATATGTTGAATATATATGAAGTTCTTCATAGGAAACACAAAACCATTCGAAGCAACACAATGCATTACTTTCTGGTGTGTAAATATGCATCAAGTATAAACAAACATATGAGAAAGAAACACCAAATTCAGGGTAATGGTTACCTCTGGGTAGGACACAGGGTGATCAAAGAGGGCTATTGAAGGGGAATCCAGGCTGTTAATATTTTAAGTAGGAGATATGTTAGTGTTGGCTGCATTTTATACTTCGATGTGTCTTAAGTACTGTATAATAAATTCGGTATTTTCAAAGACATAGTCAAGACACGACCCAAAGAAGAAAATTTAGCACTGAAAAGAATCCTCCATCACAGAAGCAGGTCTACCTGGAAGCCTACAGTCATCCACAGAGACCCGGGGCTAGCAAGAAATACACAGATATGAGAAGACTGGGAGTCAATGGACAAAATGGAGGAAATGACTGCTTGCCTGACCTCTTACCATGGATCTCCTGCCATCCTCTGGCCATACTTGCAGCAAAGTGAGTTCTCACTCTTCGGAGGGCAAACTTCTGTCAAATTTCAGTCCCCATATGCTGCTTCCAATCATCTCCAAATTAAAGTCTCACCCAGAAGATTCCAGAAAGGTGGTCATGTGTCTATGTGATTCCCATAGAGAGGAATTTTGTCCTTCCTATAGATAAGACTGATATACCCCATCATAGAATTGTTCTGCTTCTTGACAGCACCCAATACATACAGAGCAAACCTTCACTTCCTTTGACCCTCCTAAAATTACCCCACCAAAGCCCAGACACCCTCTTATGGAGAAATCCCACAGTTCCTTGTGATGTGGGTTCACTGTCACTGCCATGTTTAGTAAAACCAACTTCAACTATAGGCATGTTCTGGGGAGCATTTGGCTAGAGGGCACTTACATTTGCTGTCACCACTCTGCAATGAAAACCAATCATAACGGATTTGGAGTGAAATCACATTGCTCAAGTTATTCAGGTAGCCATGCCAGCCACTTTGTGCTATGGAGAAGTGGATAGGAACTGAAGTACGAGTACTAACCTACATCAAAACTCTAATCATCTCCAATGTCACACAAATTTCTCTTCAATCGTGACAATGTGTTATGGTCTATTTGATTTTTTTCATCTGAGCAGAACACAAGAACTAATTTTTTTCATGCGGTGAAGAGGGAGGAAGAAGAGTTCAACTAGAAAATGCAAGTGTGTGGCCAAAGCAACCTTTTTCAGGACACATCTCCAAAGGCAAGAGAAACAAAAGATAAAATGAACTTGCGGGACTTCATCAAGATAAAAAGCTTCTGCACAGCCAAGGAAACAGTCAAAAAAACTAAGAGGCAGCCCACGGAATGGGAGAATATATTTGCAAATGATGCTACAGATAAAAGACTGGTATCCAAGATCTACAAAGAACTTCTCAAACTCAATACGCAAGAAACAAATAAATCATAAAATGGGCAGAAGATATGAACAGACACTTTTCCAATGA
>NC_048223.1:93761169-93777468 GCF_002007445.2 Ailuropoda melanoleuca
AGAAGGGGGAATGAAGCATGAGAGACTATGGACTCTGAGAAACAAACTGAGGGCTTCAGAGGGGAAGGGGGTGGGGGAATGGGATAGGCTGGTGATAGGTAGTAAGGAGGGCACATATTACATGGTGCACTGGGTGTTACACGCAACTAATGAATCATCGAACTTTACATCAGAAATCAGGGATGTACTGTATGGTGACTAACATAATATAATAAAAAAAATTAAAAAAAAAAGAAAATGCAAGTGTGAAAACATGGAGAAGGGATCATATCCCTAGGCTCGTAGCATGGTGAGTGTTTAAGTGTGGCCCAAGAGCAAGCTTGGTGGAAGAGATTAAACAGTGAGGGCATGTGTAAAAGGAATGGTTTGGAAGGTCAGGCAGGGTCGCACATACTAGGTAGTAACTTTGGACTGTATTTTGTCCCCAACACACATTCTAAGCCATGGACGGAAGCAAAGTTGAGAGAGGACCAGGACTATGTTTTTAAATGATAACTGAACAGAATAAAAGATGAATTCAACAGGAGAAAGAATTGATAGCCAATGGAAAGCCCACTTTATGAAACTGGTCTTGAAATTACCACCAAATATAGGAGATTACTCTCTATTTAAATCTTTCCACATCCAGGTGAGACAGCTTTGGTATTACTCCAACACCCATGGTTGTTAAACAACCGTAGTAACTCTTTTATAGAACTCAGGGAACATTAAAGCCGCTCAGTTAAATGATGAATTCTAATTAGGGTTTAATTAGAAATAGAAAGCAGCATAGTTAGAACACGGCTTCCTATAGCTAGTTACAGGGCTTCATCTGCACCTTTGTTGGAGATTTTTAAAACCCTCTATGAGCTGAATTAAGGAAGACGAGGATTGTGAATATATTCTGCCAAACTCATGGGTTCCAGGAATCATTGCTAGGAAACATCGGACAAAAATATCATCAGAGAGCCCCTGTATTTGTATCCATGCTTCTCAAACCCCGTTTAAAGTCTGCACCCAAGGGGTGCCTGGGTGGCTCAGTCAGTTAAGCATCTGACTCTTGGTTTCAGCTCAGGTCCTGATCTCATGGGTGGTGAGACTGAGCCCTGCCTCAGGCTCCAAGCTCAGGAGTCTGCTTGGATATTCTCTCCTTCTGCCCCTTCTTTCTCTAAGATAAATCGATATTTAAAAAAGAAAAAAAAAATCCTGCACCTAATAGACCAAGGTGACGGGTAATAGAATTTCACCTTGATTAGACTTAACACTGATCAAATGATAGCAATGAGAAGAGTGGGACTTTAGGATGTAGTCTCAGCTGNTGGATATTCTCTCCTTCTGCCCCTTCTTTCTCTAAGATAAATCGATATTTAAAAAAGAAAAAAAAAATCCTGTACCTAATAGACCAAGGTGACGGGTAATAGAATTTCATCTTGATTAGACTTAACACTGATCAAATGATAGCAATGAGAAGAGTGGGACTTTAGGATGTAGTCTCAGCCAACAGGGAAGAGTACTGGTAAAGACTTTGATAGATGAGCTGCAAGAGGCTGAGTGACTGAACACAGGAAATAGTCTCTCCAAGCAGAAGACACAACCATCAGAACAGGGGCTGCATCATAGCCTTGTGAATGCTTCATTCATGTATGCTGCCCCTGGTGTCTTAAAATGATTGTTTTCTGTACTTCCTTATATAGGATCCCACTCCTAGGGAGTCAGAAACATCCACATTGCCTCTAGAAGATTTAAATTCCTTATAACAATAAAAGAAACAGTAAGTTTTGAGATTTTTTACTTCTAAAATAGATTTCTTAAAAGCTATTAACAGAAGCAATTGTTTTCAAAGCCAAATCTTTTAAATTGCAGGAGATGGGCTTTGTTAAATCAAGAGTCTCTTGCAAATCACAGGGAAAGCTCTAAAAGAGACGAGGAACAACAGATTGAGCAGACAGGAGAAGGAGATTACACAGACTGAGCAGGGTGACCTGGGCTTGGAGAGACGGGGAGCTTAGCAGAGACTGGTTGGGACCACAAAGACAGTGACCTCACAGAGAGGAGCAAATCTGGCCACTTGTTGGCTCGAGAAGAAATGTTAAATGTTTATGAAGACTCATTGTAATAGATTAAATATGTGCATAAAATATGGTCAGCAAAAAGCTTGTGCTGAACTCTATTTTATGTGCTTGAAAATATGTTGCACATTATGTCAATTGACCTAGAATATACAAAGAGCATGCTTTACTCGAGCCTGCCACAGTCCCAGTGAGACATGGACACACAGAAAGGATAAGGCTGAAGGCTCTGTTCTGAATTTGGCTCTGAGTCACCCGAGCATCCAACTCAGTTGACATTTGACCATGTGCACAGAGATTCACAGCACCCTTCCAGTTTGCCCTTCCCACCCCCACCTACGTGGCATCTCTCCTCATGCTGGTATTATAATGAGCTTTGGGGAAGGGACATAATAGAAGAGTTAAATCATAAAGGAAGATGATTGGCTGGTCACTCAAAGGGAAGCCCCAAGACTGTGTGCCAAGATCATCTTGGACACAGTTGCCCGTCAGGGCTCTCTCAGGCATGGTCACAACTAGGACAAATAAATGGATACGTATGAATTCACTGCATTCCTGGTTTGCCTATTGACCCACTGTTTGGAAAGGAATTCCAGAGGTGAGGTCATACATCTATCATCACCATGAATTTAGTTTTTTTGAAGAGGACATTCTCTCTCTCTCTCTCTCACATACACAATTAAAAAGTAATTCTTTAAATAAAATATAGCTTCATGAGAAGCTTACTATATGTTAGACTTACTTTCTTCCTTTGGCCTCTCAGGAGTGAGAATGTGGTCTTTTATTTTGTGCAGAGGCCTTTTGGGGATACCCTCAAGAGATACAGCTGTAGGAAAGTGAGGCCAGCAAGACTGAGCAGAAGGTGAAGCTGACCTCCAGTGCTGTTGCAGCTGAACCTTACTCTCTCCTGCAGGGAGCTCTGCACCTAGGACGGCCTTTCAGAATTATCTCCAATTGAGCATTAGAGCTGGGCCTTGGTGTCCTGTCTCAATCACTTATAGACCACAAGCCATCTCCTCTAGGGAGTGTAACGGTGAACGGGGCAGTTCATTGAAGCCAAGGGCAATTTCAGTGAAGGGTGGAGCCATGATCCCTTGGGAGCCAGTATTTCCAGCAGTAGGGGTGAGTGTGTCAGCCCTGATGAGCCAGCACAGACTGCCAACATATATACAAGCTTCCACATCAAACCTGATCAGTCTAAGTATTAACATCAGAAACTACCATCTTCTAGGCAATTCTTTCAGTTCTCCCCTTCAAAGACTCCATGAACACAGGTAAGGTCTCCCATTACTACCTGCCCCCCAGACTACCAGCTTTCATTTATTGACTACTGTCCTGGATCATGAACTGCTAGGGAAATCTCGGTCTGCCTGGAATGTGATGGATGGCCACGCTGATTAGATACCAGCAAATCTTGAGAACACACACACACGGAAAAAAAAAATTCCCATAGAAATGGGAATTTAATTTTTTCCCCTAGAATTTTACACACGATTAAATGTAAGCCACTCTGATGCCTTGTAAGGTCAGCCCTGACAACAGTCACATGTGGCACAAACACTGAGTGGTGGCCTGTTGTCCCTGTGAATCAGAGCAGCAGGAATGTTGGAACCCAGCAGTGGTGTGTGTGCTGGTGGGCATGTCCTTCCCATTTTGCATCCTTTCCATTGTCGAAATACATCAATCTGTTGGCCTCCAGTGGCTTTCTTCAGCGCAACTCTGAACTCTTAATGGGATAGACAGACACAGGAAGGATAGAAAAAGCTCCCAAAGAAAAAAAGTATAATAATTTGGGAGAAAAGTTAAATATACAGGTTTTAAGTACAGTTTAAAATATAAGCTATCTAAATATGTATATTCATGCATACACGTGTGTGACTAATATTGTAGAGTTTGTTTTTTTGAAGTCTTCCTCTGAGGTGGGACTTGAACTCATGACCTCCCAAACCCAAGATCAAGAGTCACATGCTCAACCAACCGAGCCAACCAGGGACTTTTTAAGATTTACTTATTTGAGAGATAGCATGAGCAGGGAAAGGGGCAGAGGGAGAGGAAAAAGCAGACCCCTCCACTGAGCGAGGAGCTTGACACGGGGCTCTATCCCAGGAACCCGAGATCATGACCTGAGCTGAAGGCAGACACTTAACGGACTGAGCCTCCCAAGCACCCCCAGCCAGGGACCTTTCTATCTGCTCTTTCTTAACTTTATTATCTTCCAGGACCTAAGATGTCTTCTGCTAATCAGATGTTAACTTGAAGTTTAGAATTTCCACTTTCTTTCCTTTGGTTTAATTTAGAATATAAATTTAGTTACTTAAAAAAAAAGAAAACAGTATGTATAGGCCAAGGCCATTTTTCTTAAATTACTTCTTGTTATTAATATAGTCATCTTTCTCTGAACTCATCCAGAGAACACATCTTGAGTGATGTTCAATTATTAAAGACATATTTCTATGTTGGAATTTAATGGGATTTTTTACTTTCCCTTTTTTTCCCTATAGTTTGCATTTTTAATATGCATGTATTTTTACAGATCAGTAAACTAAATGGTAACATTACAATTTAAGAAAATAGAGAAGAAATTTAAAGCTTCTTTAAACCTTATTTCAGTATAAGTAGATCATCTCCTTATTCCCATTTAATCAACTTCAACCTCAAGGTGAAGCATAAAACCACAGATAGAGGGAGCCCTGCCTTTGATCCTAGAGAACATCTGTAATTGAGAACGGTCAGAAGCCCGGTATCAGGAGGGAGGGCTCTTTTTACTTCCCTTTCTTAACTTATTCTTAATTTGTGTGTATCCTCAAAATAAGCCTCCTGGAGGGAATATGAAATATGGCTAGGAAAACCCTGTGAATCAGATGAACCCCCTACTGGGGTCACCTTTTTTTAAAATTTTTTATTAGGATNGTGTGTATCCTCAAAATAAGCCTCCTGGAGGGAATATGAAATATGGCTAGGAAAACCCTGTGAATCAGATGAGCCCCCTACTGGGGTCACCTTTTTTAAAAATTTTTTATTAGGATATGTTAGTCACCATACGGTACATCATTAGTTTTTGATGTAGTGTTCCAGGATTCATTGTTTGCGTATAACACCCAGTGCTCCATGCAATACGTGCCCTCCTTAATACCCATCACCAGTCTATCCCAATCCCCCACCCCCCTCCCCTCTGAAGCCCTCAGTTTGTTTCTCGGAGTCCATAGTCTCTCATGCTTCATTCCCCCTTCTGATTACCCCCCTTTCTTTATCCCTTTCTTCCCCTACTGATCTTCCTAGTTCTTACGTTCCACAGATGANGTTCCATAGATGAGAGAAATCATATAATAATTGTCTTTCACTCCTTGACTTATTTCACTTAGCATTATCTCCTCCAGTGCCATCCATGTTGCAGCAAATGTTGGGTAATCGTTCTTTCTGATGGCTGAGTAATATTCCATTGTATATATGAACCACATTTTCTTTATCCATTCATCTATTGAAGGGCATCTTGGCTCCTACAATTTAGCTATTGTGCACAATGCTGCTATGAACATCGGGGTACATATGGCCCTTCTCTTTACTACGTCTGTATCTTTGGGGTAAATACCCAGTAGTGCAATTGCTGGGTCATAGCGTAGCTCAATTTTTAACTTTTTGAGGGACCTCCACACTGTTTTCCAGAGTGGCTGTACCAACTTGCATTCCCACCAACAATGTAGGAGGGATCCCCTTTCTCCACATCCTCTCCAACATTTGTTTCTTGCCTTGTCCATTTTTGCCATTCTAACTGGTGTAAGGTGGTATCTCAATGTGGCTTTGATTTGAATTTCCCTGATGGCTAATGATTTTGAACATTTTTTCATATGTCTGTTAGCCATTTGTATGTCTTCATTGGAAAGTGTCTGTTCATATCTTCTGCCCATTTTATTTGATTCTTTGTTTCTTGTGTATTGAGTTTGAGAAGTTCTTTATAGATCTTGGATACCAGCCTTTTATCTATAGTAAACAAAGCTGGGAGCATCACAATGCTGGATTTAGAGCTGTACTACAAAGCTGTGATCACAAAGACAGCATGGTACTGGCACAAAAACAGACACATAGACCAATGGAACAGAATACAAACTCCAGAAATGTACCCTCAGCTCTATGGTCAACTAATCTTTGACAAAGCAGGAAAAAGCATCCAGTGGAAAAAAGACAGTCTCTTCAATAAATGGTGCTGGGAAAATTTGACAGCTACATG
Source organism: Ailuropoda melanoleuca (assembly GCF_002007445.2). Taxonomy (NCBI): domain Eukaryota; kingdom Metazoa; phylum Chordata; class Mammalia; order Carnivora; family Ursidae; genus Ailuropoda; species Ailuropoda melanoleuca. The sequence goes on from NC_048223.1 coordinate 93,767,443, forward strand.
CAAAAGAATGAAACCTGACCACTCTCTCACACCATACACAAAGATAAACTCCAAATGGATGGAAGACCTCAATGTGAGACAGGAATCCATCAAAATCATAGAGGAGAACACAGGCTGTAACCTCGTCAACATCAGCCACAGCAACTTCTTTCATGACCCATCTCCAAAGGTGAGAGATACTGGGGTCACCCTTGAAGCTGCAGATTAACAGGTAGAGCAAAGGAGGAGCAAATTTTAGTGAGCTGAATAGGTAAGGGTTAATTTTTTTCATGTTTCTTGCGGTTTGGGGAGTTCCGTTTTTAAGAAGAATTAAACACATACAATGGAGGCATAAAGATCGTTTCTAATTTCATTTTCCAGCAGCAGTCACCATGAACATTTTAGTTTAATTACAGGGGTTTTTCTAGGCATTTTGATTGGCACTATCAAACTGAGTAATATTTATACTGTTTGCTCTATGTGACATTGAAAAGTTTATCAACTTATACAGTTATGCAAATACATGATCATGAAGAAATTAGAAAATATAAAGTTAATCATCCTGCCACCTAGATATAAGAATTTGTCATGCCAACTGCCAAGCTTATTAAAGGGTAAAATTAAACAACCTCTGGATAGCTTATTTAAATGATAGATAGTGAACATTCTAGATACCTCTACTTTTTTGCTATTATAGAACTTAAATTCAAATGCTTTAAGATATACCTTTACATTTTACTTAGAAGAAAGTTCTAGTGGTGAAATTGTGGAGTCAAACTGTAACATTTTAAAAATTATTTGATTTTTTAGAAATAGGTTTGTGCCAATGTCTAATTTTACCGGAAGTACCTAAGAATGTTCACTCCCTATTTTGGGTATTACTAAATTTAGCCTACTAATCCAGTAGAAAAAAAACAAATTCTTTTTCATTATCTTAATTTGTGTGCCTTGGATTACTTTCAAGGCTAAGGAATTTCATAGAATTACTAGGTCTTTCTTCTAGACTTTCATTATTGACATGGCTATTTGTTTATGATATTTACAATTATTCCTTTATTATCTGTTCAGTATGTTTATAAGTTTTTATATAATTGAATTAGCTAACATTCCAGAGTGAAACTAAGTAATAACGTAACAGAACCTTTGTTCTTACCTTGGTTTTAAGGAGAATAAATCTCATCTTCCAACCATTAGACATATCTGTTCATTTGAGAGTAATAAAAATAATTCTTCTAATCCTATTGTATTCAACTTATTTTTAAGATCAGGATGGGTTTCAAATTTTATCAAATGGCTTTCTAGGATCTATTTTTTTTATTTAATAAATGATACCTCATTTTTTCTAATATCAAACTTCTTTGCATTCTTGAAATTCACCCTCCTTGGCATTCAAGGTTTGGATCTGTTCCATCTCTTTTCATTTTCAAAAGCACCAGTTGTGCATATATTAGACCTCCTTTATTTACTTTTGTAAATATTAGACCACATTTATTCTTTTTAAGTTGTATTAGTTTTATAGGATTTTCCCAAGCCATCCACCCTATCTTTGCTAGTATTTTCATTACTATTTTTCTACGTTGTTACCGTCATTCTGTAAGGTCTTAGGTTTTGCTTTTATTTCTGAGCTTTTCCGACATATTTTTTGGATTATCTTGTTATCTTTTAATCTTCTGAGCTTTTATTTTTAGAAGAATTACATTATCTGTAATTTTTTTGAGAATATAGAGAACTATTGAACTCAACCTTTCTTGTGTTTCTTTGCAGTTCCTTTTATAATGTATGTTGTTTGTTTTCTTCGAAGATTTTTACCCATCTTTGAATGATTCATCTGTCAGATTCTAGAAGAATAACTTTCTATGGAGGTAGAGAGTTGTGAGCTGGTGACCTGCAGCCTCATCTTTCTCCTTTACCTTCTCTCTAAATCTTTTAGTGTCCTAGAAGCAGAGTTGGGGGGACAGGGGAAGCACAGAAGATCATAGCTAACCATAGGGCTCTGAAGTCACCTACTTGGTTCCTAGGTCAATGACACCACTTACTACCTCAAGGCCAGATAACTAGTATTTTTATTTCTTTTTATACATAAAACGGGGATAGCAGTATTTCCTGTATGAAAATTAAATGAGCTAATACTTAACCTTGAGCAGTTCCTGCCATATACTAGTTATGGTATAAAGTTTAACATTATCGTTAAGTATTATTGTCCTGTGACCTTTCTGTTGCTATCTGCAACTGCTGCCTTCCTTTCCTTAAGCCACTCTATTCCAGGTATTCACCTCAATTATGAGAGCTGGTTAGAGACAAAAGAAAGGACACAAGGTATACTGTTCAGTTACATTTCCTGGACTTCCTGTGGTTTTGAACTAAGAATGTGTAGGGGCATCCCCCATCTCCCATGGATGATCCATTCCTCCAGCTGTAGTCAGAAGTTCAGTGGACCCCCCCCACCACCACTCCCCTTTTCAGGACTACAGCACTAATTTGAGGAGAGATCTGTGTCTTGCACAAGTCAAGAGCACCTCTCAGCAAGCTCTCTTATCAGTAGAGAGCACACATTTGGCCAGTACTTTGTAGTTTTGGGTCATAGTAGACATCATTCTCTTTTATCATTGCAGACAGTAGATCACTCTTTCTTGCTCTTTCTGGTAGATTTTAAATAGGGGAATAAATATGCCTTAACTTGGAGATTTCTACCAGAAACCTGGAGTTAGTTTCAATAGCTTAAGAATGGTCAGAAAGAACTCACTTGTAAAGCGCTCCAGGATAAAGCCTCACCAATGGTGAATCCTTAGGAAATTATAAAATCCAGCATGGTCATTACATTACTTACATTCCTACTGAAGATCTGTTACTAGTGGATATTTTCCAAAATGTCACTGAGACTTCCTATTTTATTATTTTTCTTGTTTTGGTTTTTTTTTTAATGGCTTTGGTGTTTCTTATTATAACACCTTTTTCATTGCAAATACTGTGTAAATGTGGTCTTGCTCCCTTACTTTCATTGCCAGGACCTTGGCTATTTATTGGTCTTTCCAAAAAGCCCATTTATGGTTTTATTTGCTTTTATCCTTATTGATCTCATCTTCTATTTTCCTTAGCTTAATTTTTAATTTTTCAAGATTCTCAAATAGAATGCCTGATTTCATTCTTTGTTGTTAATAATAAACCATTTGTAGTGAATCATTTTGCTCTGAATTTAGCTTGGTGATGCTAAACTATCATTTGTTTGCATAAGTATTTTAATGATAATGAAATAGTCTATGGTCTACATAAAAAGACTACAAAACACTGAACTGTTCACTTTCTGCTTGTAGGTTAGTTCCATTTTGTGGGTAGTTATAAGCAATTCTATTAAAAATACTACTTTTTCTGGACATAATACAGGTTATAAAAAACTTGAAAGTTCATAAAAGCTAAAAGAACATTTTCTGCTAAAAAAAAAATCTAGGATATATTTAATGTTCCCTCAGCCTTTTATGGAGTTAAGTATTATTTTCATAACACTATAGTATGTTTACTGATTGTCAAAGAAATATATCACCATCTGCTTAGCATCAGTGACCTGTGACACTAACGGTGGTAAATGACAGATATTGTCAGTCAGAGGCTAATGTTAATACTTTTGTTTACTGTCCTGAAATGGTCTTTGGTTTAATTTTATGGAAAAAAGTTCTGTCATCTTTTCAAGTCATGGGAATTTCACTAGTAGGTTAGTAAAAGATGTACCTGACATTATGTATCACTATAAGCAAAGAATTCAACCATGTTTTCCATAAAACTCTGGAGAAAAGATGGTGATTGGTCAGAGAAGGCTCTGACAAAGAACCAGAAGTCACTGGAGATACCCATTGTCAACCCAGAGGGTGTGATGAGGAGATTGAGGTCTTCCAGGAACAGTGCTAGGAACTGAATGGTCACGTGATAAAGGGATGAAATTGTAAGAAATGTTGAAGGATATGGAGAACAAGTCTATTGGGAATAGAACATTAGAATGAGGTAATGGCTGGGAAATTTCCCCAATTAGAATACATGAAATCTCAGACCGAATAAGCACCAGAAGTCCTAAACAAAATAAGATATCTACATCTTCTACTCCTAGAAATAGCAGAATGTCAAAGATACTGAATATAGAAATTTAAAAGTCATAGGAAGAGAAAGAGGCCGATTACTTAGCAAGAGGGAAGAAACTGATAGCACAGTTCTCAGTAGCAAAACAGACCAGAAAAAAGGAGGAAATCGAGGCCCAGAGAGGTCACATATGCTCCACAAGGACTGGGAACTAGGGGTGCTCGAGTTCCTTTAAATAAGGTGGTCTGACTCTGAAGCTCACATTTTTCAACATTACAATGCCCCTTTCTGGAAAATATGCTGGACAGTTGTCTTTAACTTTTTACAATGATGAAAGAACCTATTTATCTCAATTCAGTAACTGAAATAGTGAGAAGAACCATGTGTGTGCCTTTTAGCATATATGAAATTGATCTAACTAGAATTAATGATGTTTATAAAAATTCAAAAGTAGGGTTTAGAGCACTCATCGCAAGTGGTAGGATGGATTGTAGAGTTCCACACTGTGTCCAATTATATTATATTTAGACATGACTAAAGCTGAAATGCTTTTGACAATGTCATCCAAAAATGGAAGGTGGGTGAATTTTAATGGATAAAAATATTTCCAATTTTTAATTAGGCATGCCATGTGTAATAAATTGAGATCTGTTGATTAAGGTTTCTCCATTTCCCACATGATCTCTAAAGCATATGATCTTGAATATAAATGAGCTGGGCAACAGATCTTTAATTTAGTGAGTGTTACACATGTATTTGGAATTTCAATAATAGAAGAAATTATTTTTAAGATGGGACAGATTTTCTTCTGTAGCTCATTACCTAGTTCTGAAAATATTCCCAAATAGAGAGATCAAAGGATGGTGGTTGAAATAAATATTTGACCTCCCACAGTGAATTCTTTGAAGGACAATACATATTAGCATATATATAAATTAGGTCACAGCTCAAGTAGTGTGAAAGACATTGAATTCTTCAAATATTCTCACCTTTCCCTGTATCAACCAATGTTTCAGCATTGCATGGCACAAAAGAAAACTACTCAATTTACCAGAAGAGTCCCAGAAATTGCTATTCTGAAATTATTAATAATTTCCTTTATTGACAAAAGCTATTAAATTAGTGGCCAGAGAATGGTCAAAGGACTGGAATAGGCTCAATAGTCTGGTATTAAATGGGAACTATTTTCATATAATACTGCAAAGCTCACTTTCTAATAAATGTCAGGCCTACTGGGAGGTGAGTAGTATAGCTGGAGCTTAAAAGAATTTAAATCCTTCTTATCCTATAACCTTGGAAAAGTTACTTGAAATCTCTGTTCTTTCATGTGGATAAAAGAGATAATACTTACTTTCAGGCTTTCAGTGAGGATTAGACAAGATAAGGCATATAGTGGGAACTCTACAACTGGGAGTCATTTTTATCTCCAGTTAAATTGTGCCAGTGTATGATAGGAGGAGCTGTCTGGGAACTCCTGGGTTCTGGTCCTGTCATAAAAGGCAGACAGTCACACATACCTGATAAAGGTGTAGTGCCTGGGTACCCTAAAGAGACAACCCCAAGAGTTGGTTTACTTGGATCTAGAATTCCCCAGTCCCACCCTACAGTCAATGGAGTCTAGCCCAAAGATCAAAACCTTCACACCAGAGAGGCTTTCTGTCCACCATGACTGTTCTTGGCAATTCACGCCATGTCGTTAGACAGATATTCCTCAGCCAACAAATCAACAAACCACCCAAAAGAGAAGGTACAAGTGACATGGAAATCAACTGGGATCAGGGGGTGAAGGTTCAGCCTATTCTGTTCCATTCTAGGACTTGGGCTAATGGGACAGAGCCTCCCAAGCAAGGGGTCCAAATGTCCGGTCAGTTCCAGCCTTTGACATTTCTCATGCTACTCCAAAGGATGAGTTGCTTAATCTTGGCAAATGTCTCTCCTTGGCTAGTAACCTGGTCCATTAGCACATTCCTCAAACCAGCCCAGACACTTTTCACCAAGCACGGTCCCAGCCATTACCTATCAGGAAAGAAGCAGGCCTGGGAGGAAGGCTACTAGCCCTTGCCTTGCTCCCCTGGTGCCCGTCCAAGAGCTTCACTTCCTACAATAGAGCTCACGTCTCCGAGAGCCTCCATTCATTCACTACGAAGTTTTTGAGCACTCATCATACTACAGGAGTCCTGTTTGAGTGCTACATATTCAAGAACATGCTAAGTGCTTTTCTATATGGATTCTTATTTAAGATCCCCAATGACTTCATAACCTACGTATGTTTCCCATTTCATATCTAAGGAATAAGGCACAGAGAAGCTAAATGACTCAACCAAGATTCAATCTGAAGCATGATCTGCTTATTACTGTTCTAAGCCTGAAAGAAAGAATAAGACCATGCCCTCTGTCCCCCAGGAGCTTAGAATCCAACAGGGGAGACACATACACACCACTTACAAAATTAGTTGACAGGGGCTATAAGTCCATGCAAACAGTTTTCCAAAAATAGGAGTCCCTCCTATCAATGTCTGCTGATTCATACTCTACATGAATCAGACATTGTGAATAAATCTATAGTAATTCACCTTGAGAATCTATCCGGGCCTTCACAGCCTCCAAAACCATAAGCCTTTTTGTTCAATGTTTGCTGAGAAAACCTCCACCTGGTAACGAGTCACGTAGGACACAGACACTCACAGAATTTGCCTCAGTCTGAGATGAGTAATGACAGGAAATGCTCTTCTCTAGCAAGTCAAAAATCTAGAAGATGACCCCACAGAACAAGGTTAGTAGAAACTTCTACAGGCCCCGAAGGCCCAAGCTTCATGGGTTAGGGGATGCCTCGTGTTTCACGGTACCAAGTCCTAACAGACTCCCTCGCTGTCCTAGATTTGATGGGTCACTAGGCAACAAAGACTCGCTCTGAGACCTGATGATGATGGCCACAGGACAGGAGAAAAGCTCTGACGCTCCATCCGAATTTGGCATGAAGTCTTAGTCCTGGAGGTAAATGCATGCTTCTTCCACCCCTGCCTCTAGAGTGAAGGATTATGCATTTATGGAACACAGTACCCACAGTGGGGTGGGGGAAAAGGGCAAGAAATCAGTAAACTAACATGAATGACACAAACATGAAGTTGGAGGGTCTCTTTTAAAGCTGAGATCCTTGCCACTTGGCCTATCAAAAACCCTGATTTTTGGTCTTCTGACCAGTTAGTATCCATCAGTCCCAGCTCTGTTCCCCCGGAGCACTCTTTAACCCTATTACACCATTTCTTTCACCTTCATCTTGTAATATGGCCTCTTGTTGCATTCAGAGCTCCATGAGGGCAGTCAATGGGTGATGTATAGCTTAATAATCTCAGCTTCCCACATAGAGGAGATAGCAATGCATAATGGAAAACACAGCATCAACATTACACCTACCTAGAGAAGACGCCTCTCCACGATAAACAGATCAAAGAGCCCAGGATGAAGAAGTCACGTGGCAGAGGAGTGTGCACTGTTGTGTTTATACCTCTTGGCAGTCCCTAGGGTCATATCCACCAACTACAAGTCCACAGATCAGAGTTCTGGCCCGGGCCAGAGCGAGTGAACAAACCTTGGGGATCTCCCAACATCTAATTCACAAGCACAGCCTATCTGGTCGACCTTCAAATTCAATTTTAATTCAGCCACTCCTCACCACCCAAGTCCACCCATATGCCACACCTGGTTTTCTGTGGAAGCCTCCTAGTTGGCCACTGTCCTCACCCCACAGTCTGTTACCAATCTAGCTGACAGAGCCTTTTAAAAACTGTGTATCACATCCCAGCTCAAAACCCTCCAATTGATTCCCATCACACTTAAAATCCACTTAAAATCCAAAGCTTCTGCCATAGTCCAAAATGCCACCTATGGTTGTGCCCACTTCTCCCAGACCATTCCTACCGTGTTTCCTTCCACTGCCCCCTCACCCCACCCACCTTCTTGCTATTCTGTGAGCACATCTAATATGTTTCTTCCTCAGGGCCTTCGTCCTGCCTCTTTCTTCTGGCACTTTCATTTTGGATATCCTTAAGACTCACTGCTCGTATTATTCAAGTTTAAGCACAAATGCTACCTCTTCCGAGAGGTCTCTCCCATCCTCTCCATCTAACATAGCATCCCAATTATTTGTGATTCTCATACTCCTTATGCTTGAGGAATATCACTCTCCAACGTGTTCTTTCGTATCTCCTACAGGAGCAAGCGCTTCGTGAGAACACGGACTCGGTCTTTATTCACCGCATAGTCCTCAGGACAACACTTGGTATGCAATAGGAGGTTATTAAATGATTGGTCACAAGAATAGCATTCAATGGGCCAGGAGATTACAGGCTCCAAGAGCAGACAATCTCAAGGGCACCTTATAGTCAAAGAGTCCGGGAACAAGCCCTGAGAAAGGAACAGCTGGAAGTCTAGGCGTCCTCCAGCTGCTCCACCCACTTAGCTGAAAGGACGTTCTGACAACGAGCTCAGCACAGTTACCCACTGGTCAGTTGTGGCTTACGGAAAGCACGCAGGAATTAACTTGAAAACACTTGTAGGTAAGCCGTCGTCAGCTAGTGGTAGGATTTAGGCAAGTTAACCTACCTTTCTAAGCCTCAGTTTTCTCAGTGGCTAGTGGTAGGATTTAGGCAAGTTAACTTTCTAAGCCTCAGTTTTCTAAGTAAAAACAGGAAAACAGTCATCAGTACTTTGCAGGACTACAGACAACAATTTTGATGAGCTAATGTATATAAGAGGGCCCAGGATATCAGTAAAGGCTCAGCAGCTATTAGTTTAATGTGACCCTGGTCTCCAAGGAAACAAGGTCAACTACCAACCTTTATCTTACACCTAGGAGAGTATCCCAGTACTAGATCATTAAATATACAGAAAACTGTCCATTACTAGTGGAGCTAACCACCTCACTGACCCATATTCTGGTGTAAATTGAATAAAAAACAAAAACAAAAGGCAATGAAGATACAAAAAAGAAGAAAAGAAACAGTAAATGTAGGTTAATGTGCTGGAAACTTACTCACAGCTTCTTCTCTCCTCAAGACCTCCCTCAGGGCCCAGCCCATCCCCAGGCAGGAATGTCCCTAAGGGGTCCAAAGGAGCCAGATGTAGCTTCACATCCTGAGAGTTCAAAAGGTTGTCCCCAAGGAAAAAATGAACTTGTGGGACTTCATCAAGATAAAAAGCTTCTGCACAGCCAAGGAAACAGTCAAAAAAACTAAGAGGAAGCCCACGGAATGGGAGAATATATTTGCAAATGATGCTACAGATAAAAGACTGGTATCCAAGATCTACAAAGAACTTCTCAAACTCAATACACGAGAAACAAATAAACAAATCATAAAATGGGCAGAAGATATGAACAGACACTTTTCCAATGAAGACATACAAATGGCTAACAGACACATGAAAAAATGTTCAAAATCATTAGCCATCAGGGAAATTCAAATCAAAACCACACTGAGATACCACCTTACGCCAGTTAGAATGGCAAAGATAGACAAGGCAAGAAACAACAATTGTTGGAGAGGATGTGGAGAAAGGGGATCCCTCCTACATTGTTGGTGGGAATGCAAGTTGGTACAGCCACTCTGGAAAACAGTGTGGAGGTCCCTTAAAAAGTTAAAAATTGAACTACCCTATGACCCAGCCATTGCACTACTGGGTGTTTACCCCAAAGATACAGACGTAGTAAAGAGAAGGGCCATATGCACCCCAATGTTCATAGCTGCATTGTCCACAATAGCCAAATCATGGAAGGAGCCGAGATGCCCTTCAACAGATGACTGGATTAAGAAGCTGTGGTCCATATATACAATGGAATATTACTCAGCTATCAGAAAGAACGAATTCTCAACATTTGCTGCAACATGGACGGCACTGGAGGAGATAATGCTAAGTGAAATAAGTCAAGCAGAGAAAGACAATTATCATATGATTTCTCTCATCTATGGAACATAAGAACTAGGA
>NC_048223.1:93783553-93787344 GCF_002007445.2 Ailuropoda melanoleuca
TGCCATAGTCCAAAATGCCACCTATGGTTGTGCCCACTTCTCCCAGACCATTCCTACCGTGTTTCCTTCCACTGCCCCCTCACCCCACCCACCTTCTTGCTATTCTGTGAGCACATCTAATATGTTTCTTCCTCAGGGCCTTCGTCCTGCCTCTTTCTTCTGGCACTTTCATTTTGGATATCCTTAAGACTCACTGCTCGTATTATTCAAGTTTAAGCACAAATGCTACCTCTTCCGAGAGGTCTCTCCCATCCTCTCCATCTAACATAGCATCCCAATTATTTGTGATTCTCATACTCCTTATGCTTGAGGAATTATCACTCTCCGACGTGTACTTTCGTATCTCCTACAGGAGCAAGCGCTTCGTGAGAACACGGACTCGGTCTTTATTCACCGCATAGTCCTCAGGACAACACTTGGTATGCAATAGGAGGTTATTAAATGATTGGTCACAAGAATAGCATTCAATGGGCCAGGAGATTACAGGCTCCAAGAGCAGACAATCTCAAGGGCACCTTATAGTCAAAGAGTCCGGGAACAAGCCCTGAGAAAGGAACAGCTGGAAGTCTAGGCGTCCTCCAGCTGCTCCACCCACTTAGCTGAAAGGACGTTCTGACAACGAGCTCAGCACAGTTACCCACTGGTCAGTTGTGGCTTACGGAANTTCGTCCTGCCTCTTTCTTCTGGCACTTTCATTTTGGATATCCTTAAGACTCACTGCTCGTATTATTCAAGTTTAAGCACAAATGCTACCTCTTCCGAGAGGTCTCTCCCATCCTCTCCATCTAACATAGCATCCCAATTATTTGTGATTCTCATACTCCTTATGCTTGAGGAATTATCACTCTCCGACGTGTACTTTCGTATCTCCTACAGGAGCAAGCGCTTCGTGAGAACACGGACTCGGTCTTTATTCACCGCATAGTCCTCAGGACAACACTTGGTATGCAATAGGAGGTTATTAAATGATTGGTCACAAGAATAGCATTCAATGGGCCAGGAGATTACAGGCTCCAAGAGCAGACAATCTCAAGGGCACCTTATAGTCAAAGAGTCCGGGAACAAGCCCTGAGAAAGGAACAGCTGGAAGTCTAGGCATCCTCCAGCTGCTCCACCCACTTAGCTGAAAGGACGTTCTGACAATGAGCTCAGCACAGTTACCCACTGGCCAGTTGTGGCTTACAGAGAGCACGCAGGAATTAACTTGAAAACACTTGTAGGTAAGCCGTCGTCAGCTAGTGGTAGGATTTAGGCAAGTTAACCTACCTTTCTAAGCCTCAGTTTTCTCAGTGAAAACAGGAAAACAGTCATCAGTACTTTGCAGGACTACAGACAACAATTTTGATGAGCTAATGTATATAAGAGGGCCCAGGATATCAGTAAAGGCTCAGCAGCTATTAGTTTAATGTGACCCTGGTCTCCAAGGAAACAAGGTCAACTACCAACCTTTATCTTACACCTAGGAGAGTATCCCAGTACTAGATCATTAAATATACAGAAAACTGTCCATTACTAGTGGAGCTAACCACCTCACTGACCCATATTCTGGTGTAAATTGAATAAAAAACAAAAACAAAAGGCAATGAAGATACAAAAAAGAAGAAAAGAAACAGTAAATGTAGGTTAATGTGCTGGAAACTTACTCACAGCTTCTTCTCTCCTCAAGACCTCCCTCAGGGCCCAGCCCATCCCCAGGCAGGAATGTCCCTAAGGGGTCCAAAGGAGCCAGATGTAGCTTCACATCCTGAGAGTTCAAAAGGTTGTCCCCAAGGAAAAAATGAACTTGTGGGACTTCATCAAGATAAAAAGCTTCTGCACAGCCAAGGAAACAGTCAAAAAAACTAAGAGGAAGCCCACGGAATGGGAGAATATATTTGCAAATGATGCTACAGATAAAAGACTGGTATCCAAGATCTACAAAGAACTTCTCAAACTCAATACACGAGAAACAAATAAACAAATCATAAAATGGGCAGAAGATATGAACAGACACTTTTCCAATGAAGACATACAAATGGCTAACAGACACATGAAAAAATGTTCAAAATCATTAGCCATCAGGGAAATTCAAATCAAAACCACACTGAGATACCACCTTACGCCAGTTAGAATGGCAAAGATAGACAAGGCAAGAAACAACAATTGTTGGAGAGGATGTGGAGAAAGGGGATCCCTCCTACATTGTTGGTGGGAATGCAAGTTGGTACAGCCACTCTGGAAAACAGTGTGGAGGTCCCTTAAAAAGTTAAAAATTGAACTACCCTATGACCCAGCCATTGCACTACTGGGTGTTTACCCCAAAGATACAGACGTAGTAAAGAGAAGGGCCATATGCACCCCAATGTTCATAGCTGCATTGTCCACAATAGCCAAATCATGGAAGGAGCCGAGATGCCCTTCAACAGATGACTGGATTAAGAAGCTGTGGTCCATATATACAATGGAATATTACTCAGCTATCAGAAAGAACGAATTCTCAACATTTGCTGCAACATGGACGGCACTGGAGGAGATAATGCTAAGTGAAATAAGTCAAGCAGAGAAAGACAATTATCATATGATTTCTCTCATCTATGGAACATAAGAACTAGGAGGATCGGTAGGGGAAGAAAGGGATAAAGAAAAGGGGGGTAATCAGAAGGGGGAATGAAACATGAGAGACTATGGACTATGAGAAACAAACTGAAGACTTCAGAGGGGAGGGGGTGGGGGAATGGGATAGACTGGTGATGGGTAGTAAGGAGGGCACGTATTGCATGGTGCACTGGGTGTTATACGCAACTAATGAAACATCGAACTTTACATCGGAATCCGGGGATGTACTGTATGGTGACTAACATAATATAATAAAAAAAAATTAGAAAAAAAAAAGGTTATCCCCAAAGGTCTTTGGGTGCTTCTGAATTTCAATGAGCCCCTGAAAGGCAGGTGTAGAAGTAATTGTGGAAAATAGGGCCTAGTTTGCAAATGCTAAGCGAACATTAGTTGGTGAGTATGCTTTGTGAATTAACTGACCATTTTTGCCTCTAATATGAAAAAGCCAGCTTTCAACACTCATGCTTTGTGCTATAAAAACACAGGGCAGGGAGAGTCCCCAAACTTCTATATCCCTTGTAATCAGACCATCTTTCCCATCATAACTTAGGTGTAGGCAAGGGATAGCAAATTTGGGTCCAGTGAAGGCCCCTTATCCTCCCAAGCTTTCAGATTCATCACAGCCTGTTTCTGAGGGTGCCCTGACATGGCCTCGCTTCATCAAGTATTCCTGGCAGGTACAGTCAATAAATTTGAATTGAAACACAAGAAAAAAAAATTCAATGTCTTATTCCTAAGGATTGTTGAGAAGGGAGAACAGGTTCTATGGGAGCCCTCTCTCTCTTGCCCTGTCATTGTGTACAACCCAAGCTTAAAGAAGAGAAATTATTCACCCCCCCCCAACCTGTCCGTAGCTCCATCACACACTGACTACTTGGAAACTTACTCAGTGTATTCACTGGCACCAGCTGGCTAACTAGAGGAGTCTTACCATTTTCCTTAAGTATCAATGAAAACATTCTATTCGGTCTCTTGAAAGTTTCCTTTTGGTTCCTCTTTTGGGGCCTTTATACCAATCCTCCTGTTGCTCGGACTCCCTCCCCTTTGCCTTGTCAATGCTTCCTCAAAGTACCTCAGTGACTCCCTTAGGATAGAAAGATGCTTTACAATTCGAGGTGACTGTTCACAAGGCAAAGCTATGATTTTATAGATGAAGAGGCTTGGTCTCAGAGGTTGAAGGACTTGCTAGGTGTCAC
>NC_048223.1:93789127-93830880 GCF_002007445.2 Ailuropoda melanoleuca
TTTGGGTGCTTCTGAATTTCAATGAGCCCCTGAAAGGCAGGTGTAGAAGTAATTGTGGAAAATAGGGCCTAGTTTGCAAATGCTAAGCGAACATTAGTTGGTGAGTATGCTTTGTGAATTAACTGACCATTTTTGCCTCTAATATGAAAAAGCCAGCTTTCAACACTCATGCTTTGTGCTATAAAAACACAGGGCAGGGAGAGTCCCCAAACTTCTATATCCCTTGTAATCAGACCATCTTTCCCATCATAACTTAAGGTGTAGGCAAGGGATAGCAAATTTGGGTCCAGTGAAGGCCCCTTATCCTCCCAAGCTTTCAGATTCATCACAGCCTGTTTCTGAGGGTGCCCTGAAATGGCCTCGCTTCATCAAGTATTCCTGGCAGGTACAGTCAATAAATTTGAATTGAAACACAAGAAAAAAAAATTCAATGTCTTATTCCTAAGGATTGTTGAGAAGGGAGAACAGGTTCTATGGGAGCCCTCTCTCTCTTGCCCTGTCATTGTGTACAACCCAAGCTTAAAGAAGAGAAATTATTCACTCCGCCCCCCCCAACTTGTGCGGAGCTCCATCACACAATGACCACTTGGAAACTTACTCAGTGTATTCACTGGCACCAGCTGGCTAACTAGAGGAGTCTTACCATTTTCCTTAAGTATCAATGAAAACATTCTATTCGGTCTCTTGAAAGTTTCCTTTTGGTTCCTCTTTTGGGGCCTTTATACCAATCCTCCTGTTGCTCGGACTCCCTCCCCTTTGCCTTGTCAATGCTTCCTCAAAGTACCTCAGTGACTCCCTTAGGATAGAAAGATGCTTTACAATTCGAGGTGACTGTTCACAAGGCAAAGCTATGATTTTATAGATGAAGAGGCTTGGTCTCAGAGGTTGAAGGACTTGCTAGGTGTCACACAGCTGATGGGGAGATCTGGGTCCAAATGCGGAGTCTTCCCAATTTCAATGCCCAACATTTTCCACTCTACTGAGGGAGCTTACCTTCAGGGCTAAGATGGCTTCAACCCCGAACAAGTCCTAGCATTGCTGGCAGTTTATCTCCTTCAAGGTTAAAATGCAGAAAAACTAAGGTTGTTTTGTTTTGTTTTTCTTTCAAAAGACCATCATATTCTCAAGAAAAATACATGGACAGGTCGCAGCAGTGGTCTTCAAAATGTAAGCTTCTGTGTCGTTGCCAGTCTTGCGGCAACCAAGTTTCCATGAAGAATGAAGAGTCCCAGGAAGAAGCAGGAATGGGCGGGATACAAAGGGGAAAAAGGAACTACTGAGAAAGATGAATGACGAGCAAGAGATACACTTCTTTGGTGTTCAGGATGTCACTCCCCCCATGATGGCAGCGGTGTCTAGAAGGCCAGGCGCTCCTGCCGCCCCAGGCGGGGAACAGCGGGCTGGCGCCCCAGAGCCCACATGTGCTCCTCGTAGCCCTCCCCCACATCCCGTTAGCTCACCTCCTTAGGGCTCAGCTCCCGTGTCTGTAAAGACAGCAATCCTTCTGTGTCCTAGTGTTTCTATGGCACACTCAGGACAGCCTGTATAAATAAAGCCCCGAGCACAGCATCTGAACGGTTTCAAACTGTTAGCTAGTTTTACTAATGTGATCTTTGGCGCTAGAGAGAAATCCTTTAATGAGGACTCTTCCCCCTTTCCTGCTGCATCTCTGTGTGACCTTGGGTCAGTCACCTTCATGGAGCTCAGGTTGCTCTTCATAGACAGAGACAATAACAGCAGACCTT
Organism: Ailuropoda melanoleuca; assembly: GCF_002007445.2. Lineage (NCBI taxonomy): Eukaryota > Metazoa > Chordata > Mammalia > Carnivora > Ursidae > Ailuropoda > Ailuropoda melanoleuca. The sequence goes on from NC_048223.1 coordinate 93,790,873, forward strand.
CCCACTTCACGAAGGCCTGAAGACGATCAAACAGGGTAGAGTAGTAGGTTGCTTTGTAAACAAGTTGTGATTACAGTCTCCATACTCGAGCCAGGTATCATTAAAATGGGAGCTGAATCACTGAAGACTTCAAGGAGTGAGATGCTGGAGTCCTCTTCAGCCCCGCTGAATGACAGAGGGGTTTTTGTAAGAAAGGCGGGGGGGGGGTTGATGCTGTGCGGTCCATCATTTATTATTCCTTTATTTCTCCACTTACAACTATTTATGGGGTCCCTGGTATGTGCTCGCGCCTGGAGCTGTGATGGGGCTGGAGCATGAACGAAGCAAGTAGACAGCCTGCCCCACCCCGCATGCTCACATAAGCTGTTAGAAAGTGCACACAAAGCCGGGGTGCACGCTGGAAGAGTCAAGCTCATCTGGGAGGGGCAGGAAAGGACACCCAGGGAAATATTTGAGGGGAAGTCCAAAGGACAAAAGAAGCATTATGGAGGCAAAGGGGAGGGCATCCTGGCAGCGGGAAGATGGGCACAGAAGTCCCCAAAGGAGGAACCAATAGGAAACACTCAAGAGCCTTAAGGAGAGCAGTGTGAATGGGACCAAGCAAGCGAGGGAGTAAGAGCAGAGGAGGTAGGTAGGCGCTGAGCCCGACAGACCAAGTCAGAGGGTTTGATCTTCATTCTAAAAACAAAGACCACCACCCACAGGATTAAGATAAAAATGACCATTGAGAAGATTACTCATCTGACAAGATGGGAAGAATGGATGGGAGGGGCAGGCATGGATGCAGGAAGAGCAGTGAGAGCTGGGGCTCCCGCAGTGGTCCAGACGGGTTAGAATGGCAGTTAAGGAGCCTAACGAAGATAGAGAAGTAGACAGACGCAGGAGAATACCGATGAGCAAAGAGCCCCAGAGCTCCGTGCTTATGCAACTGCAGGATGAGAGGGAGATGCTAAGGTGGACCCCTCTGTTTCTGCCCCCGTTGCTGCTAGAAGCACCAAGAGAGACCACGGAATTGCTCTGCCTACGAGAAGGTGATGGAAGACCAGGTTTAGTCAACCCTGAGGCATCCAAGTGGAAGGATCGAGAAAGCAGGGGAATGCGGAGTCCAGAATACAGGGTACCTTGAAGCACATCTAAGCTAGATCAGCTTTAGACTAAAGTGCGGAGAACTCAGGGAAATGTTCCCTCTGATGCAGGAGAAGAAATGACTAACAGGAAATGAGCTTCTCTCCCCTTCTCAAGTCCCCACACTGAAGACAAGAGGACTACCATCTGTTCACCCCCCTCTCCATTCATAAACCTGCGCTGCTCTGGCCACGCTGCCCTTCTCCTGGTGGCCGTCATGCTCACGTACGGAGCGGTCAGATCTCCTTACTGATAGAGTGGATTTCCTTATTGGGACAACACAAGGACAGCATCTGACAGCAGGGAAGACAGCAAGAATTAAAGCAGTGGGGCTTTCTAACTGGCTCTAGCATGGTTGGATTTTTCTTATAAGCGTGTTGACTGACCCTACAGGTCCTCAGAACCCGAAGCACTGGGACAGCCTGTGGACCAGCGCGCCTCCCCAGGACCTCTCCCTGCTGGGCCAGTCTACATAACAGTTTCTCTGCTCTGGTAGAGTTCTCTCATCCATCCTCCAAGCCACAGGCTAATGACCTTAGGGGTCAGTGAGTGTCCCAACGGGAAGCACAGGAAAATGTAAGAAAAGGAATACGTGATGAAAGCTTTTCTTGTCGTTAGCTCTCCAACTAAACATTCATGCATGATGTCCGGTTTTGCTATTTGCTAGCTCTGTGTTTTTAGACAAGTTATTTAACCTCTTTTACCTGAGTTGCTTAACTGTAAAACGGGATACGGTTGCTTTCCTCATAGGATCATCATGGGGCTGAAACAAAATGACATTCAGGAGGAACGACGGATGCACAGGAAGATGTGTTTGGTTGGTTGGTTTTTGTTGTGTGTGTGGTTTTTTGTTTTGTTTAAGAGAGGAGAGACCGTGCTCACGTGCTCAAGCAGGGCTTGGGGGGAGGCACAGAGCGGGAGAGAGAATCCCAAGCAGGCTCCATGCCCAGGAGCACAAGCCCCACTTGGGGCTCAATCCCACAACCCTGAGATCAGGACCTGAGCTGAAATCAAGAGGCAGCCACTTAAGCCATTGAGTCACCCCAGTGCCCCAGGATGGTCTCTCTTCTAGCGGATTTTTTTTCCCAAAGGATGGTCCATGAACCATCAGATTTAGTTTCACCTGAGAGGTGTGTGTGTGTGTGTGTGTGTGTGTGTGTGTGTGTGTATATATATAGATATAAAATAAGATTTTAGGCACTCCCCTTGCCCACTGAGAGAGAGTATGGAGTCGTATAGTGAGACAGAATCTTATTTCCCTCAGTTTGAGCCATTTGTACCTGTGTGCTCAAAGCATTGAAAAATGTGTAGACTTTTGGTCCTAGATTATTGTTTCTCGACTTTAGCTACACATTTCACAGCCCTGATGCTCAGGCCTCTGTCCTGACTAGTTAAACCAGAAGCCCTGAGCATGGGGGCCGGGCATCAGTATTTCAAGAAGTGCCGGTGTACTGGATTCTGGAGTGTAGCCAGAGAGGAGAACCACTAGTTTTACTAAGCTACCAGGGAATTCTATCATTCCTTTAAAATTCCATTAATATCTAGCTCCCCTCCCCCTTTTGTTTCCCTAGCAAGAAATCAGCCTCCCTCCATCTTGGATACTGGTCTTCTTTGGTATTAGCACTTTAATATAGAACCATCTAGTCTCTCCTAGAAGAGACCTCCAATATTTACCTATTAACAGCACTGCCCTGTTGACTTCCCCTACTTTGAAATGCAGCCCGACAGGCCACTGGGAGACAGGGCTAGAGGCTGGAGTCGAGAAATGGTCTTGACCCCACAACCCCAGGAGACACAGTCTCTCCAACAGCCAAGCGGGTGTAGGTGGTGGCCTGGAGAGGGAGTTAGGCAGATAAACGGAAGCTCATTCCCTTAAGAGTGGCAGCTGTGTAGAGGAATTGTTTCTATGTAAAAGCAGGCTTCTTTCGGACCTAGCTTTGTACAGCCTNCTAATTAGACTGTTCAGTTGCAGTCTAAATGGAATAAAAAAGGTAAACCAGAGTAGTTAATTGCTAGGGGGAAAAAAGTTAAAATTTTGGACAGATGTCATTGGCATATGGAAAACAGAAAAACGGAGTTAGCTAAAAACTTGAAATATGGAGACTTGGAAATTCTATGGTTCTTTGCCTTACATTTTTCTGTTAAATAGCAAATGCCCCAGGGTTGGGGGCAGGGTGGGGAATAAGAAATTAAAAAAAAAAAAATCCAAGTCTTATTTTTTAAGATTTTATTTGAGAGCGAGAGAGAGAGCATGTGCACGCATACAAGCAGGGGGAGCAGCAGGCTGAGGGAGAGGGAGAAGCAGGCTCCCCGCTGAGCAGGGAGCCCTACATGGGGCTCGATCCCAGGACACTGGGATCATGACCTGAGCCAAAGACAGATGCTTAACCAACTGAGCCACCCAGGAGCCCCAAGACTTTTGGCTTTAATATAAGCAAGTTTATAAGCTCTTCTCTTAGAAGTAGGATTGATAGGGATGGGAGAAAGCACAGACCTCCATGAACTTGAAGAGGTAGAAAACAAGAGCGATAGGGAAGGTGCCCAAGGAAGCAGGCAGTGATATTTTTGGAAGGAGAGCTATTGTGTTTTATATGCTCACCTTAGCGTGATGGTACTGCAGCTGCCTTTGTCCCAGATCAAACCAGAGAAACTAGCTCAACATCAAGGATAGTAAGCAATCAAGAATCTGAGAAGAGGGGCGTCTGCGTGGCACAGCAGTTAAGCATCTGCCTTCGGCTCAGGGCGTAATCCCGGTGTTATGGGATCGAGCCCCACGTCAGGCTCCTCTGCTATGAGCCTGCTTCTTCCTCTCCCACTCCCCCTGCTTGTGTTCCCTCTCTCGCTGGCTGTCTCTATCTCTGTCAAATAAATAAATAAAATCTTTAATAAAAAAAAAAAGAATCTGAGAAGAGCTATAATCCATGCACTTGAAGCTTACCCTTAGGCCTATCTGATCTGCGATCTTGCTGCCTCTCATCTCTCTTCCTCCTTTGCAAATTGTTCTAGCCAACAGGGGAGGTTTGCTTTTGACACCTACATGCCTCTGTTACTTTGGTCCCTGACTGTGCTAGGTTTCAAATAAGATTTGTAAATATGTTGCAAATAAATCTTTCTATTTCTGACAAATGTGGTCCAAGCTTTCCAGCCAATATGAAGCCTGAAGAGCCTCACATCCGCAACTATAGAACAGTGCCCCACAAATTCCTCAGGCAAGACCCATGGGGAGCGGATACATTCTTCAAGCCTGATAGGGACTCAATTTCTGAGCCTACCCTTGAGTGCATCCCAAGGATAGGCACCAGACCAAAATGGCAGAAGAGAGCCTCCGAGGAAGGCCCATACGAACATCAGAGGAGTTGAAATGTCACTTCGGTTACAGTTCACATGGGTCTTCTTTTTTACCTTATTCTGTTCTAATACTCCCCTTTTCACTCTTAAATCATCTCAAAATAGGTTTCCCTACTTCCCGTTAAGAGGAAATTAAATGGATACCACATTGGGTCTTTATTCTTAGAGAATAAACCCACTAGGGAACACTTTACCCCCTTAAATAGCCAACAAGCCAGAACACCCACTTACTTCCTCATTTTCCCTTGGTCCTAAGGCAGAACCCCAGAGGAATCCAACACTAACCAAGGAAATGGAAGAAAACAGTATCGGGGAAATTGGAATAGGAGGACAGGAATTGAGACTGCCCTGAGGTGGGCCTGAATAGACGGCCCTGAATTTAATGGGTGATGCCCACAGGACCCTGAAAGAAACACAAAGAGTCTAAAATAAGTATTTTGAAAGGCATTTCAGAAACATGGTGGGGATTATAAGAACATTCTGATCAAGATTCACCAGCCTGGATTCGGAAGGGAAAGAAGAAAACAAAACAACAAAACGACAGCAACACTGCCTCCATGCAGCCCTGGAAGCAGGCCCTTTATTCGCCTGACAAGGAGTCAGTGAGGGCGATACTCTCAGGTTTTTCAAAAGCCTTTTGACATGGTTTAGCTTCTGGAGATAATAGCCAAAGCAAAGGTCACAGAATAAAAGATAAAATAGTTTCACATAGAAAAGTCCTAGGGCCAGGAGATGAAAGGAAGGGCCGGGTGACTCACCTAACACGTGTGGCTGAGGCTACGGTTACTGAGCTCAGGGGAAACTCCCATCCAAGCCCTTTAAGGACCAATTATTTCTGGGAAGACACTTCTAATCCCACCCAAACCATCTTCAAGTAAAGTCCCCTGGTCACAGAGGATAGGAAAGGCTGAAGAAGGCTAAACAGAGTACTCTAAAACCACATCTTGCCTAGGCTAATAAAGGAATCCAGGTCAGACACTGCTGACAGTTCATGTATTTAAAAAAAAAAAAAAAGCTAAGAGGGTAGGTCTTAGGTGTTCTCATTACAAGAGAAGAAGAGAATACAGGGCAGGAAGAAACTTTTGGTGGTGATGGACAGGCTTAAGGCATGGTTTGCCTTGATAGTTCCATGGATTCCATGGGTATAGGCTTCTCTCTGAACTCATCAAGTTGCAGGTGTTGAACAGGTATGGCTTTTTGTAGGTCAATCTTACTTCAATAAAGTCCAAAAAAAGCAGCCTCTGATTTTGACCTCAAATTTTTCACCCTAACCAGCCATTTTCAGTTGTTTCCACCTATAAATCTCTAGGAAGACAAAGGCTAACTCTTAACAAAAACCAGTGATAAATGAGAACATATGGCTCATTTATCAAGTTTGCTTTGGTCCCCCTCATGTACTGCTCCCCTTCCCTTGCTGAAGTTTCTATCTACTGCCTGCGATGACCCCTCTAGAGGTAGGTGCCCAGGCCTTGAGGAGACCGTGCCCCTGTGCCACTGAAGACCCACTCCTAGGGACGGACTTCGAGGAGCTGTTTATTATATGAGCCAGATCTCCAACCCTTTGTCAGTGAGCCAGAGTCGGACTTTTGACCAAGCGAACCCCTCACAGATCATCCAAGAGGAATCTGGAAGTTCAAGAGCACTAGACAGCCTCTGCTTTGGTTTGAGGGATTAAAAACTAAGTCACCATGGGAGAGTCCTATTCCTCCATGCAAAGAAGTAGAGAAAGTGAACGAGCAGAGAATGAAAAAAGGATGTACAGAGAAAGAGCTGGAGAGAGTCCTAATTTTTTTTAAATTTTCTATGAAACATCCTAGTCTTTGTCTTTTTCCTCATGTTGGCTACAATTGTTGCCTCCTCCTTGTAACTCACTTCCCTTGGCTAAATACATTGCCCTATTTTCTTCTCTTCTCCCTTCCCTCACCATGGGGAACATGGGAGGGAAAAGTGTCCATCTCCAATGCCCCCAAAGTGCTATTTTGGCGGTATCCTAGCATGGGTTCTGGAATGCTCTGGTATTTAGTCATTAAAAGACTGAATAGAGGGTGTAAGCAATCTATTGGTCTCTAAGTTTCCAGTGAACCCTGAGGGATCTTCCTTAAGATGCGACAAACCATCATAGAAGAATAGTTTTACAGTTGCCTTAGCCAAAGTGTGCCTTATTTACCAATCTTGCTAGCCCAGAGAAGATCTGGAAGACATGTGGATTATAAGATGCAGACAGGCAACATTCAGCAACTAAATGAGACCTTTCACACATCCTCTTCATTACATGCATTCTGGAAAGTGTAGATACTTTTTGGCCAAATATTCCAAGGCCCTACTTCTCTGGGAGTCTGCTGTATCCTGACATGGTTTTCAGGCTGCTTTTAGTTCCCAAGGAAAAGAGATGGTCACCATGAGTTCCTAGAAAACTGAAATTTCACAGATGCTCAGGCTATCTGCCATAAACAAATTCCCTGTAGAGATAAACTAGGATTTTTATTGGTGGACACACCAGAAGAGTGTGCTGTTGAAATCCAAGTAATCTAGGATCTAGTTTTCAGGAAGTCTCCAAAGCTCCTTCTTTCATGGTTGTTTCATGTATTAAAGAACACTTGAGTACCTACTGTACCCCAGTCACTATGTTATATTGATGGGATGAGCAGAATTATTCAGAAGCAAACTGGGGAGCTCACTCTAGATTGTCTGGACAGCAAGCCCATTGGGACTAAGGATTCTGCTTTCCCACCAGAAGGGTTTGCACCTGAGATTAGCTCTTTATGGAACCAGGGGCTTCCTTCCCAGAAGATTGTTTAGTCTTCCATGGGTCACCTGGGTCTCCCAGAAGACTCCTTTAAACAGCTGGCACTCAAATCCAGACGGCCCAGTGGAAAAGTCATCTAATTATCTCCCCACTCAAGAGGCTGCTCTCAAATTTTCCCTCTAAAAAGGACAAGAATTATGAATTCATGTCCCCTCAGATTCATGTTGAAACCTTACCCCCACCCCACACACACACTGTGTGATGTTATTAAGAGGTGGGCCTTTGGAAGGTAATTAGGATTAGATAAGGTTGAATGAGACTGATGCCTTTACAAAAGTCATGAGAAAGCTCGCTTTGTCTGTTCTCCACCATGGGAGGCTACAGTGTGAAGTCAGCCATCCACAACCCAGAAGAGAGCTCTTACCAGAACTGGACCATGCTTGCACCTGGAGCTCAGATTTCTGGTCTCCAGAACTGTAAGAAGTTTATTGTTTGTAAGCCACTCAGTCTAGAATATCATTGGGGAGGAAGGTTTTTTTCAACCTTCTTGGGGTCCCTGAGTGTGCCTCAAAATTAAACTGACAAAGACAAGAAAAAAAGACCCACACAAATTTAATATAAGTTTAAGGAGACACAAGAGCCTTCATAAGGAAATCAAGACCTGAAGACACGGTTAAGCTGAGATTTTTTTATATCAGGTTTTATGCAGAACTGACAGTCATGGAGAAATAGACTAGGGCAAAGTAGGAGGTAAGTTTGGTAAACTAAGGGATACTTAGCGAGGTCGGTTTGGATTATTCTCAGCATTCTTTTTCTTTGGAAGTAAGAAGGTTTCTTTCTGTTCTAGGAAGGTAATCTTCACATAAGGTTTTTAGGACTTACTTCAGGGAAAAAGGTTGGGGTAGGGAGGCCAGAGTAACTTTCCTGCTCCTGCCATTTTCTCAAACTTGATCAGCTTAAAATATTTAATACGCCAACATACCATATTGTGGGGTAACCGGTCTCGAACCTCATCAGTGCTGTTACAACAGCCCACATGGACTGAGACTGATCAGTAATGGGGAAGCGCTCCTCCCCTGAAGCGTAGACCTGTACGTTCAGCAGTCCCCGGCTCCACTACACTTGGTGTAACGATGAACTGATGCGCTTTTCTCACTGCGTCCTGCTCTTGAGGTTTTCCCTTTCCCTGGTAAAGCTGATTTCTTAATCCACGCCATAGGACAGAACGGAATTCTTCCCAACATTGGTGCCTATCGTAAGAGGGCTTGGAAGCAGCCCACCTTGAGGTCAGAGGATGATTGGCCAGCCCCACACAGGAGGAGGAAAAAAAAAAATCAACACAAATAATTGTAAATTGAGAAAAGTGCTATTCAAGTGGTAGGGATGATCCCCTGACGGAATAAACGTGGAGACCAACTTAGGTGAGATTATCAGGGAGCGGGGAAAAAACTGACCCCCGATCAGTGAAAAGGGCCAACCAGCCACGTGAAGAGCTGAGGGCAGCACTGTCCAGGCAGAGGGCACAGTACAGGGGATGGCCCTGAGGAAAAGAGGACTTGTGGACTAATGCAGCTCAAAGGAGGCCAGTGTGGATGTAAGAGGGTAAAGTGGTGAATGTATGGTTCAAGAAGGGTCTATGGAAGCACTTGCCACAAACCAACCACTATTTGAAGTCCACATACCACTCTGGTTTGGCCCCTGCAATGGAAGATAAGCTACCTTTCATAACCCTCGAGACTCTTCCAAGGCAGTACTATAAGAAATCTCCAGCTCACCAGCCACGGGGGTACTTCCACGGAGCACCCCCCTCCCCCACATACTTTCTACCATGTGGAAAGGGTAGGTTCAAAAATCCTCTTCTCAGGGCACCTGGGTGGCTCAGTCGTTAAGCATCTGCCTTTGGCTCAGAGCGTGATCCCGGGTCCTGGGATCGAGCCCCACATCGGGCTCCTCCACTGGGAGCCTGCTTCTTCCTCTCCCACTCCCCCTGCTTGTGTTCTCTCTCTCACTGGCTGTCTCTCTCACCGTCAAATAAATAAATAAAATCTTTAAAAAAAAAAAAAAAGAATCCTCTTCTCACTGCCAGGTTTGCAGGCTAGACCTGCAACCAGAAGGGTGGTGGTGAGGAGGGTGCTGAGAATTAGAACCAGTGACAGCTAACATTTGTTGGATCTACCAAGTGCCAGGACCTAGGTGAAACACTCCACAGGTACAGGATTCAATCCTCTGGCGTGTATCCTTGTCACAGAGCCAGGGGTATTAAGAGAGTATCTGTGAGAAACAGGTCATGAAAGGTCATGTTTGCTTTCCAGAACATTTGTCACAGTGGCAGGATAAATTGGGTACCAAAGCACGTTTACGTTGCAGAGTCCCTGCTTTCAGATACAGGGACGTTTAAGCAGGTCTCCGAATTTGGCTTGGGAACACAAAATTCACAAAGCAAATACCCTACTTCCAGCACGGGCCAAACAAGAATCCTAAAATCTGGCAGCAGATAGAAACGTTGTAATAAAATAACTAGGGTTTTCTTAATGGGAAGGTCTTGAGGAGCTCAAGTCTGGAAGGCAGAGAAAAAGTGGTTACATTTTCTTCTGGCTGCAGAGTATGAGAAGGGAGGGCCACTTTACATAAATATAGCAGTCTTGCTATAGTCCAGTATTTTCTACACTGCAGCCAGGATATTTCTTGAACTTACATTTTCCTCAATTTCTCTGTAAAAAAGATATTCTCTCCTGTAGCCCTCAATGCCTTCTTCACTCCCAGGCACTGAATTGGACATCACAGCTTCAAACCAGCAGAAGCAGCTCTTCTGAAAGGACCCCCCCACACCCAAGACATTCCCAGGGGCCGGCCCAGCCCCTCCCAACTTACACGGCATAAGTCCCTCAAAATTACCCCCTTGCAGTATGAGTGCTGTTAACAGCTGGGTGGATTCTTAACTTGCACACAGGCCCCCTCTATTTCTTGCACTAACAGATTCTTTCTTCCGCTTTCCTGGCTCACACTTGATGGTCTCATTTCCCCTGTAGTGGCTATCTGCGAAGCACAGCCGTTCTTCTTGGAGGAGGGGCTTCTCTCATGTGAATCCTGCATTTTTTTTTTTTAATATTTTAGAGAGCAAGAGACCATTGGGAGGAGGGGCGGAGGGAGAGAAACAAATCTCAAGCAGACTCCCCACTGTGCACAGAGCCCCATGAGGGCTCGATCTCAGGGCCCCAAGATCATGACCTGAGCCAAAAAAAAAAAAAAAAAAAAAAAAAAAAGGTCCAATTCTTACCTCACTGAGGAACCCAGGCACCCCTGTGAATCATGCATTCTTTATGAGGGCTTCCAGTAAAAGAATCCCCTTTCCCTCATGACCGTGACCAGCCCAGACTAGCTCTGTAACTCTGAGCATAGCACTGTGGCCATGGGAAGGGAGGGTCAGGATTGGCAAGACCTGTGTCACGCTGTGGAACATAGACAGTTTCTAGACAAAAGCCCGCATTCCCACAAAATATAAAGTGGCCCTAGTCATCAGACCAGCCTGACTCCCAGGAAGAGTCAAACTTTAACTGACTCAGCCCCATGGGAATTTATCTAAGATGTCCCAAGAAACAGATAGTAGAGAGACCCTCCTGAGCTACGGTCCATGTACCCCAGCCTGATGGAATGGGGATCTGAGTTTATAGACAGATCTGATGCTTTGCAACACTAATTTGTTCCTTATAAGTGTTCAACCACAGACAACATACAGCAGAATTTTCCTTTTGTTTCCTGTCAATTCTTCAGTACTCTGGGTAGAGGAGTGCCATCAACTACTTGCAGTAGAAAAGGTCTGTTGCCTCAGTTACCAACTGCAAAAACTATTGTTGATTTTCTGTTCTCTGCATCTTCATCTTGGAAGGATATAGCCTTTTGTTTGGGCAAAAATTTAATGTGCAAGAGATAAAGTAAGAAGAACGACCCAAAGCAATCTCCTTTCCAACCATGCATTTTATCACAGAGAACTTTAAAATTTTCCATCTAAGGAAAAAAAAAAACAACTCCACTATTTCTCAAAATAATTATTTTTTGGTTTTTGTTTGATAAACGGAGGCCAGTAGGTCATAAAATGAGAGCTTGCTGCTGGATACACTCTTAAAGTTACTCTGGTTCAAAGCCTGGTCTTTAAAGAGCCCAGGTAGGATTGTTCACCAAGTACCCTCTACTTCCAGAAGCAGATTCACTCCTAATAACTGCACAAGATTGAAAGACAGGGGTCCAGGGTATGTGTCTGCAGCGGAGCGCTTTCTTTCCCCTGGGACTGTGCTCCCAAACTTCCCTGCGGTGAATATACAGAGTTTGACAGGGACGAAGGAAAGAAAAGACTTCATAGACTAACAGGGAGTACAGAGCCCTTGACTCCAACTCACCAAGACTGGTTTCCATCAAAAGCAAGAGAAACAAAAACAATACAACAACAACCAAAAAAACCTGAGAAAAAGCAAAGACTGTCAGGCCATTAGCACTGTTTCCATTTTCCTGAAGAAACCGAGTTCAGATCAAATAGCTAATGGCCTTTTCCTCGTCAAGGATGAAAAAAGTTAAACCTCTAGCAGTAGGTAACATTGCTTCCCATAGAGAGGCAGGGATCACCATGGGTGAGAGCCTGGCTCCACCTGCCTGCTCCAGGACTGCCAGCACATGACCTACCCTCGGTTCCCGGGCTTTTTTTTTTTTTTTTAAAGATGTATTTATTTTTATGTGAGAGAGAATGAAAGAGCATGCATGTAGGAGTGGGGGTGGTGCAGAGGGAGAAGCAGTCTTCCCGCTGAGCGGGGATCCGGATGCGGGACTGGATCCCAGGACCCTGGAATCATGACCTCAGCCAAAGGCAGACGCTTAGCCAACGGAGCCACCCAGAAGCCCCTTCTGGCTTCGTTTCTTTAAGGAGGCTAATACCTGGCCTCAGGATGTAGACAGGCTTAAGGAAAAAAAAAATACCTTGGGAGATCGCTATTTGCAGCCTTTCCCAAACAAGTTTAGGAGTGATGCCCACAATGCGTGAGGAGGAACTGACCCCTAAAATTTAGTCTTTGCCACATGAATATCCCTGGAGAATCAGCAACTGGCTATCGAGATCAAGCAGATTCGCCATGAGGTTGTGTTTACGAAGATTCCGTGAACTCACGTTCTGTGCACCAGAAGAAACCACCTGTCACATCAGCCTCCGAGTTTACTTTTCTGCAACCTGGTCCTCTCATCCTTATCTCCGCCTGCTGTCCCTCCCTTTCACAACCCACTGTCCCGCGGTCTCTCTCGGGAGTTCTGGTCTCAAAAGAAAAGGCTACAGGGTAAGAAATCATCTCTAGGGTTAAACCCTAGCTCAAAAAACAAATACAAAAGAAGCCTACTTTTTAAAAATGCAGACTTTAGTTGTATTATTTTCATTAAACAGCATTTGGTAAAAATGCCAAAATAAAAAGTAGTAAGCTAGGGGATGCTAGGAGAATTAAGTGAGTTAATCCATGGAAAGCGTATAGGGCTTCCTATCTACCAAGCACTTAAAAACTGTTTGCAATTATTACATGCATCATTTAAATGAGCACTCTGTGTCCTATTCCTAATTAAGTTTAGGTTTAGCTAAAATTAAAGAGATTATTCCTGTGAAATAGTTAGAAGTGAAACTGTATTATAAGGAAATAGAAATTGTTTTGAGCACAGTTCCATCCTGGAGCACAAGTGGCTGGTGAGAGGTTAGGCAGTCAACTCCCTTATGCAAGGCCGTCTGTCCAGTGCACGTCTCTGGTCAGTTCACAGACACTCATGGAGGCTCTCATGTTCCAGGCTGGGGGCTCGACTTTGACAGAAGAAATAGGGACTTTGAGTTAGGTTGATTTAGGTTCAAAAACGGATCCTACCTTTGTTCCCTATAAAAATTCAGCCTTGTTCCTTAACCTCTTTAAACACAAGGCTGCCTACGTTCAAACCTCAGCTTCCGCCTGCTAAGGCTTCATCCTTTGCAAATTACTTGACCACTTAGATCTTGAGTTTTTCATCAGAAGTGGGGACAGTGGTAGTACCCACTTCACAGGGCTGCCGGAGGATCAGCCGAGACTCCCCCAAATGCTTGTGTATTCCCACATGTCTGGCACCTGGAAAATACTCAGGAAATGGGAGTTGTTAGGAGGACCCCCTGACACCACAAATGCCTGGATATATACGCCCAACAGATACAAACGGTCTAGTACACATTCATTCCCCATTCCCCACTGCCACCACCCCACTTCCGCTCTTGGTGTTTCTTCCATCTGAAATTTTGATTTTCCTGTGACTTCTGCTCAAACTAACATTGCTCTTCAAAGATCACCTTCAAGATAAAACCGCTCAAGAACAGTCTCCCAGACCACTTACGGTGCTTGCTTCTCCTACACTGCTGTAGCATTTTTGGTACATCTTTTATAAAACTTTGTGTTCCTAATCAGATAAGATTACCAGGAATAGAAATGCAAATTTTACTTCTCCCTGTCCAGTACAGTACCAGAAATTGTATTCATGCTAAGAGACGGGCAGCATCAGATTTTCTAAAAATAGCCTTGATCAGCACATTGCTTGACTGATCTCAGAAATCCTTAGACGAAGGGAAGGTAATATTTATTGAATTTTGGAATTTAGTTGAATATTGGATCTTGGGGCCAGTCCCTGAACTAGATCTTCTATGCAGGTTGTTTCATCAAATCAAATGCATGAGGTGATCATCCCCATTCCACATGTGGGGACAGACATTCAGGTTCACGGAATTAACTTCGAGAGATTTAACAGTATGTGCTGGCATCGGAAATCAGGCTCAAGTATGTGATTCGAGCTGAACGGTCCTCTCCCAGTATTGTACCACTTCCTGGCTGGTTAGGGTACCATTCAAGGAGAGATGGGCAGCTGCATTTCCCAACTCTGCCCTCGCTTAGGTAAGGGGAGGCGAGCTTACCTTACTTCACCGAGTTTCCCCTCCCTGGCTTCTGAGACACTCAGAGTAACCCTACAGAGCCCAAGATCCATCAAGTGCTGCTCCTTGTCCGGATTCTCATGGACAGTTGAGCATCGTGCTGTCAGTAACTCAGAAAGCAGACAGATGCCCATGGTCAACAGTAGAACACCTATTTTTAACCAGGGGCACAAGGCTAAGCTGTTTATACTAGAAAGCATCCTTTTTAACGTGGCTGTCAAAGCATTCCATACAAACTATATTGCAAAGATAGTAATAACATTGTAATTTATGTTTTGTATGGGATAATCTCCCTCTTTCCAATGATATAGAAGTTAGGACTCTGGTCATAAGCGAGTGGAATATTTAAAGACCTTCCTCTGCTCTGGGAGAACAAGTTTTATAATAAGCCTATGAAAAAAGTCAGCTGTTGGAAGTTACCCTACATGCTGTCCGATCTAGCAAGCGGACTATGCTGGCCTCTGCACTGCTCAGACCGCATATGTAACGTGTCATTTCGGGCACCATGCTTTAAAAGAGACTGTAAAGCAGAAGAGATTCTAGAGTGGAGCTCTGCAGATGCCGAGTGCTCTCTAACTGTCCTACTCACCAGGGTTGCAGGAACAGAGCAGTCTCAAAAGCAAAAAGTCACCGGTCCCTAAATACCTGATGGATTCTCGAAGAGAAGCCACACGTGCTTTGTGTTACTCCAAAGGCAGGGCTAGGATCAGAGGTTAGAAGTCTAAGAGAAGCTGATCTCCTAGAACGGTCTCAGAGTAAAAATTCTTTCTGCAGTTTATGGAAGAATGTTAACCATCAGACCCAAGCAAGATGTAGGAGGCCACCTGCTGAACACTGAACCACCAGTCGCTGCTCATACCCCCTAGAATCTTGAGCTGTCCTCCGAGTTCCCTTCCAATCGGCATATTTTTTTTCTTTTTGATGACGGGTCCGACCATGGCTCAAACTTCTCGCCTTCTACCCCACTTGGCCTCTAAACTGGCCACAAAAGGAGACAGAGGCAGCTGAAGCGGGGGGAGGGGCAGCTGAGGCAGAGCCTCTCCACACTGTGTAATGGGTCTTGACAAAAGTTCCCTGGGCCTTTGTCCTCTCCAAATGCTGTTACCAAGGCAACTGCTTGCTCATGACTGCAAGAGTAGACAATCCCTACATGAAATTATGGCCACTTTGTTCTAAGAACAAAATGATTTGAATGATCAGAGCTTGTTTTACACAAAATGAGATGCCAGCTAAGTGTTTCCGCTCAAGGGGAAAAAGGAGGGTATAAAGTCTCCAGCTTCAAGATCCACCATTAGAAATGTATTCTATCGGGCGAGGGAAAGGTTACCAGTAGACGACTGGAAAGGTTACGAGTAGACGACTAGCAAGGACAAGAAAGTAAGTTATGAACACCGACGGGACTGAGCTGACCACCCTCTTCTAAGGTCAATAAAGTCAAAAGCAGATAATAGATGCGTGGACTTTCTAGTGAGACCCCCTCATTTTGAATGTGGGCCCGACACTTAAGAGCTGTGAGCCTTTGCCTTTGGCAAGTTACTAAACCTCTCTGCCATCAGGTTCATCTGTAAAGATAATACCTACCTCTGAATTGCCGGATAAGTGATTTAATACATATAAAGTGCTTAGAATGTGCTTGGCACATAAGCTATTTAGTGTCAGCTATTGCTGTAATGGGGAAGGTGATGCTGACGAGGAAGAGAATGAGGAGGAGGAGAGACTAAAAAGCAGTGGAGACAAAATATCAGGACCCTTAAGATTTTTGCCTGGGATCACAGGCAAGTCAGTCAAGGAAAAAGGAATGGACATTTCCTGAGTACCTAGGTACCCAGTAATAAGCCATTGGAGGCTTGATTTCCTGGGGTAGGGGGAGAAAAACTTTTGGGGAGGACAAAAATCTTGGAAAGTGTCCTGAACCTCATGACTTCTAACAAACACAATGGGAGAAGGATCATGGGCATCTCCAATCCAGCCCCAGAAATGGGTGTTATCAGGCTGCCAAGAAGAAACACAGAAGCTCCTTCTCCTAGGAGAAAGTTTTACTATTGCCTCCCAATTGCGTCTCCTTCCAACTTCCCACTCCCCTATCATAGGACGGGGGGAGGGTGGGGACATCAGCCTCCCATGAAATACTACCCTGTTTTTGCCTTGTAGGTACTTGCTGTCTGGTACCTCAGAAAGATCTGGACTTTCTGAGCATCTTTGTGCTTGTGGCAAATCAGACCAGACAAACATAAGCAGTGATACTAGTTCCTACCTACCAATCAGCATTCATCAGCCAATAGTCACATCACCCAGGACTATTTGAAGGAAAAGAGATGCAGGAGAAAGACCGTTGCACCACTTGGTTCTAGAGCGGCTTGGATTTCCCAACTCAGTCGCTGAACACAGAGGCCCACAGGTTCTGAATTCTGGTTCTTACAGTAGAAGCTCCTTTTCTCTCTCCTCCCCCATCAAGTGCCCTCCAGACTGAAGGCCACCACGTTGCCCCATGTTGGTCACCTCAGCAGCTCTCCCCAAGCTGGAGGACAAGTATGGGTTCTTGTACTGAGAAAACAGTGTGAGTCCTGATAGGTTCCCCAACCCCAACTCCAGAGAACAGACTTATGATAGTCCCAGATGGTCTGCTCAGTGGTAGGGTACCCTCTGAGGTGGCTGCTCCCTTAAGTCTCACGAGGGAGTAGGAGGGAAATAGGAACATTAACAGCGAGGTTTTATCCTGCACACTGAAGGCCCCCCTGGTTCTCAAGGTAGACTAACTACTCCCTTCACCCTGCCTGTAACCTGTATATAGGCCTAATACCTATAACCTTTTAGGTTTCTTATGAATATTAGTCTCCCTCCAAGAGAATGAACCTTTGGGGAGGGAATACAGATAATGTCTTGTTCATCTATGTAAAGTATTTACCTCAGTGTTTCACACATTGTAGGTCCTCAATACATCTGTTGGGTTGAACATTTTTTATTTTTTTTTTATTTTTTTTTTAAAGATTTTTTATTTAGTCATGCGACAGAGACAGAGATAGAGACAGCCAGCGAGAGAGGGAACACAAGCAGGGGGAGTCGGAGAGGAAGAAGCAGGCTCATAGCGGAGGAGCCTGATGTGGGGCTCAATCCCACAACGCCAGGATCACGCCCTGAGCCGAAGGCAGACGCTTAACTGCTGTGCCACCCAGGCGCCCCGGGTTGAACATTTTTTAGATCATAAGTTTCATTCTAGGAAAGATGGAGGAAAAAATAATGTAGTCATCACTAATTATTACAGAAGATGGATACAAAACGAATGGATTTTTCTCAGAAGGGTAAGAGGGTTCCTCAAAGGAAGAGCCAGTAGTGTATGCGTATCTATAAGATTCAGAAGAAATGACCACAAGAGTCAACGGTGTAATTCCAGTTTGAATGCCCGCAGGCTGAAGACCCAGGATATGCAATGTTTCAGGTTGAGTCCAGAGGCATGAAAAAGCCTATGTCCCAGTTCAAGGCAGTCTGGCAAGAAGAATTCCCTAACTGAACATTCGGTGGGGGGCGGGGGGGAGGTTAGCTTTTTGCTCTATTCAGCTCTTCAAATGATTTCTCTCCGTATGTGGGTGGCCCTCATCCACATCAGCTTTACTCAGTCTATTGATTTAAATGTTAAACTCACCTAAGAACATCCTTACAGAAATTCCCAGAATCATGTTTGACCAAATATCTGGGCACCCTCTGCCCAGCCAAGTTAACATGTAAAATTAGCCATTATGTTAATTATCTAGAGGTCCAAATAGAATATCCCCACTCCTTTTATATTCATTCAAACATGTAATAAGCACCTACTACATGCCAGGCATTATGGGATGCTCTCTTTTCCAGGCCTTGTCCCTCACAAGGTCTAACACGGCTCCCTGAGAAGGTGAGGGGACACCTGCATAGTAGCATGACTGAGGTAGGGCTACATAGGCATAAACCAGAAACACCCAGAACAAAAATTCCCCAGCCTAACCACCAAGCAGGACTCAACTCAGATTTTCTTTCCTAGGCAATACCTCTAGAGAAAAAGGCTTTCAAAAAAAAAAAAAAAGTCAAAGGCATTATCTCTCAGAATGATTCACACAAACCTTCTCAAACTTGGCTGTACTTTTAAAATCACCTTGGGAGCTTTAAAAAAAGAGAAAAAAAGTACTATGCATGAGCTCCAATTAAATTAGAACATCTGGAGGTGGAGCCAAGACATTTAGTGTTTAAAAGCTCCCAAAGTGATTCTGTGTAGCCAGGGTGGCAAATCGCAGGTGTATACAACCCAGCTCTTCAAGTTACAGGTTAGGCTTGTGATGATAATTACTCACTTGTCTGCACTGATGGATACATGACTAGGCTTTCTGGCTGTGGCAAGAAAAAGGCAAGGACAAGAGACCGTTGTAAGCAAACACCGGTTCTATTAAATGTCCAGTTGGTCCGTGAGGAGATCAGCCCAGTGCTGCCATGGATTACTAGCTGTGGTTGGAGAGTCAATGGCTCGTGCAGTGAATGGTTCTTGCTAGAACTATTCTCTCCCGAGGTGTTCTTCGGTCTGGATGCTGCTGCTGTGTTTTCCACAACAGAGTCAAATACCCACATCTGATCTAATGGCCTAGTCCTTTTACCTGAGTTTGTCAGTCTTTCCAAGTACTGGGTAACACGGCTTGATCATAGCGCGAGACCACTACAGACTCCTCAGGTAAGAAGCAGTTAATTCTCTGCTTATGGGCAGGACAGCCCAGGTGTGGAAGGGGGAGCAGCCCCATGTATGCCTGATAGGCTACCAGAAAGATGCAGGGAAGGAGCACTTAGAACTTTCCTGAACCCATGGAGATAGACTCTAGTACACGTACTGCTTTGAGGGCCAGAAAAAGGCCTTTTACAGGAGAGGGCAGCCATGAACAAAGCCTTCCTCTCCCCCAACTTGTCTCCTACAACGAAGGAGGTCATTTCTGAGAGTCTCCGGACGTGCAGGGGTAACATACCTGAGTGGTTTAGGAAGACAGGCCATGAAGGCAAAAAACCTGGGCTTGAATTTCGACATTGCCACTTACCACCTGTGTGACTTTGGGCAAATTATTTACCTTCTGGTTTATTTTCCTCGTAATTAAGGAGTTACACTAACGCTGACCTGTGAAAGTTCCAGGATGTAAGGCACACGAAGGGGCGAGCACAGGGCTCGGTGCATAGTCATGCTCAAGTCAATGTAAGTTATTCTTGATGGAAATGTACCTCCCAGAAGTATCTGCAGTTTGTGTTCTACCAGGACTCACGAGTTCTCAGGTCCCATCAGAGTCTGGCCTGTCCGTCATGAGGGCCTCCCATAGCTTAGTCACCCCACACTCTGCCCCAGAGAGAGGACGACTGGCAACCCATTAGGAACCACCTCATGAAAAAAATATTAAAAATGCTTTGGAAATTAAGCAGCAATCCCCAGTTAGCAAATAGCATAGTGACATCCAATGTTGCAACTAAGCAACACACACAGGACACACTCTTCCTGCACTGACAACTTCCTAATCGTTTGTTTCTCTAATAAAAACTAAGGCAGAATGCCATCTTTTGTTAGGAGATTAATACAATCCTAAGAACTCCTTCCCACACACTAAGCACATCATGTAGATTTTGTCACATCTAGAAAAACACCGGATACACACTCCACTCCTGGGAGAATGTGGTGTTTCCAAGTAAGTGCTCTTAAGATGCCACCTACCTCCGACCTCAACATGATGCTTTCCAGCTGGTTGACTGGACATTTCTTATTACCTAAATTCTCCAGGTTTACCCATAACAGATCAGGTTTGGCCCAAATGTGAGCATAACAAACACTGGTGTACCATATGCAAATCTACTGCCGTTTCAATCGGTGATGGATACGATCTATTGAGTAGGTCACAGTTACCATGTAGAAATTGTGCTAAACATTTTGCATGCATTATTTTACAAAAACTTCACAACCCCCTATGATCGCTGCTTTACATATACGGAATTCAAAGCTTTGGAAAGTTAAAACCACAAATTACGAAGTGGCAGAACCAGGATTTGAATACGCATATTTCTAACTCCCAGAAGCCAACGGTGAACCACAAAGTCCGCTGAGAAAGCGGCATGCCGAAGCAACCTTCTCTGCCAGATGGGGCTGAGACCCAGTCAACACAAACCAACGTAGCATTTACCCCTATCCCTTACAGCCTGGTCGTTTCCTTCCAAACATTCACCAGATTGAGAATGCCACCAGTCAAGTTAACAAAAGAGAATACAAGCAACAGCGAAAATCTGAAATAAATTATCTACAGGGAAGAAAACTGATGAGCTCGAGAATATCCACAATAGAACCATCTTTACGAAGAAATGCAGTTATGTCAAGTTAGAGAGTAACTAGAGAAATACCTATAGAACTCAGGTGTCTTGTAGGTGCTACAGAAAATTACTCCAGACTTAACAGGTTAGGACAACATGAACTTGTTCTCTTCTGGTTCTGGAGCTGAGAAGTCCACCATCAGTCTCATGGGCTTAACGTCAAGGTGTTGGCAGGACTGGCTCCTTCCGGAGGCTCTCGTGAAGAACGTTTCCTCCACTTCTCAGCTTCCAAAGACCTCCCGCGGCTCACGGGCGCCTCCAGCCGCGCGTCTGCTGCGGACTTCGGGCCTCGGCCCCACTCTTCTAAGGATCCTTGTGGTTACATTGGGCCCACCTGGGTAACACCAAACACTCTTCCCATCTCAAGACCCTTAAGCACATCAGGAAAGTCTTTTTTGGCCAAATAAGGAAATATATCCACCGGTTGTAGGTGTTAGGACGTGAACATCTTCGGGGGCCATTATTTTGTCCGCCACAACGACCAACATTTGTATTTTTTTTAGTGAAGCCAACATTTTAAAATTAATTACAAAGGAATCCAACCTTTTCGTAAACACTTGTGTCCAATTTCCAATTCATTTGTGGTTTTCGGGGCTGACTTTCATGGCTAAGTAATGAGGTTTTTTCCTGTTGGTTGGGAACTTTCTGGAGCACGTGGGCGCAGGGACTGCGGCTCTGTCTGGGCTGCTGAGCAGCTTGGATGAGCATCTGTGGAGGAATCACTGTGCCGGGTTATATTTAAAAACTGTTTCTTCCAAATGTTCAGAACAGGGCCAGGTCTGTACTAAGAAGCAGCCTTAAATCTGCTGCAGAAAGAGAAAAAAAAAAGGTAGAGATTATAAAATGCAGAAGGTGGTTACATCAATTCGTTTAATATTAGCAGCTCACTAATGACGAGTGATAAGCAAAGAGGATTAAAGGAGAGAGATGAAAACCTGCAGCTTCTTGACTGATCATTGAACCAGTTAATCACATTCTGATTAGAAGTGAGTAGAGCAAGAAATCACGGGCACAAGATTCCCCTGAGTTTTTTCTCCCAACCACGGAAAAGAAGACCCAGAGTGGGATGCCCTCTGAATGGGGCTGGATCCCAAAAAACAAACAACAAACAAACAAACCAAAAACCCGCAGTAAAGTCTGAGTAGGGCGAGCCCATAGCAGAAAGGTATTTATTTGCTTTTGTTTGTTGCTTCCTTATCCACTCCCTCAATGCCCTGAGGAGAGATGCAGTCTCTTGACCTCCTGGTCTGATGAGAAAAGAGCCCTACACTTGTTACACAGAGCTCTGGGTTTTTGAAGTTTCAAGTTGCTGCTTCTAGAAGAATCAAGTGAAATTAAAAGTACATGGGTGGGGGGATGGGGTAAGTGGGTGATGGGTACTAAGGAGGGCACGTGTGGTGATGAGCACTGGGTGTTATATGCAGCTAATGAATCGTTGAACACCACAGCAAAAACGGATGATGTACTATATGCTGGCTAATTGAACATAGTAATAAAAAAAAAAGAAAGTACATTTGTAAAGAGATTAACACAGTTCCAGTAGTTGGAAATCCATGTTTACCTAAATGTTTCCCCCTTTTTCAGGCTTGCTTCGCCTAACATTTCAATGTGTATTTTCATCTCCTATGAGGGCATTAACTGACACACGTTACTTTATGAAGAAACTATAATGTAGCTTATTTTTAAAAAATAATCTAATGTGAAAGTACATATTAGATACTTTAAAACAACAAGCCATATCTAATAAAATATTCTTATTACCCTAATTAGAGTTCTCTTCAGGTCAGTGAGGAGAGAGAGGGAACTTTTTGGCTAGTAGTTCCTAACACCTGCTAAAGTACCCCTCAGTCTTTAACGTGCACACAAAACACCTAAGAATGTTGTTAAAATGCAAATTCTGACTCAGTGCGGGGAGGGGGGAGAAAAGGAGGGTCATAGGTTCTCTATTTCTTACAGGCCCCCGAAATGATGTCATCATTGCTCATCTTCCCCCGTGAGTAGCGATGTCATAGAGAACTTTATAAAATTACAGATTTCCCAAGTGCCCCTCCCTGACTCCCGGCCTCCCTGCAGAGCTGTGATTTTAACAAGCCCCTTGGCTTATTTCTCGACCACCAGCCTTACACTGATGGAGTGAGTGGAATTGGCACAGCAGTTAAAATTCAAATGCTTCCTAGGGGCATGTGATCACCTAAACGCTGGAATTGGACTTACCTGAAATGGGTGCGAGCCTGGCTCGTTTGGGACTAAGCCTCGGGCCAGCCCCCCTCACACGCCTCATGCTCTGCGGCAACAACACAATACGGCCAACACACGTGGTCAGTACACGGGCCACCAGGGCGTAACCTCCGAGCCTAGAGCTGGCAGTCTGAACATTTCGAAGGCCATGACCCCTGTGAGAATTTGATGTGCATTATGGGACGTCTACTGCCAGCAAAATCTACAAACACATGCACACATTTCATAAACAGTTTCAGGAAGTTGCATATTTCCTAGTCCGTCCATAGATTCCCTGAAAGTGCACGACCTCGGGCTGAGAATCCCTGGGCCGCCGGCAAGCACCATCTGTCTCAGCGATGCACAACATGTTAGTTTCAGATCTCATCTTGTTATCCTTTTGACTCTTCTGGGTCAGCCCCAGAACCTTTCCCTGAACCGATCCACTGCACGTGACCAAGGGTTTCTCCCTCCCAACCCCCAGGGGCTCCCTGTGATCCTGGCCTCGAAACCTGAGTTCAGGCTGCACTGTCTGCCTAGGCTTCCCATCCTGTCTTCACTTTTTCCTGATTGAGCCTCTAAAAAGTCCGCCTGCGATTGTAATTATCCCTTTCAAGGTTAAGTGGCTGTTTTTTAAGCCCTCTTTGCCAATCTCCCAGCTTTGAAACTGCTACCTTTAATCAGAAGTTATTACTTAAAAGACAACTCATTTGATCACTTAGTATCTTACCTTCCTCTTCCAAGAATCCTCTTTACCAGAAGGGTAAAAAGACCAGAAAAGGTCTTATGCTTCTTATCCTTGCAGTTTTAGCAATCTTGAAAGCCCTCTGCTTAGAGGGGCTTTCTTTTTCACTCTTTTTGAAAGAAAAAAAAAGGTTTTAAAATGCAAATATATTTTGAACGGAACACAATTATACTTCAGAGGATGTGCAAAAAAATATAAGAATTTTAGCATTAAAATGAAGAAATGAAGTGTCTTCCATTTGGGTTTGGATGGCTACTGCATCTGCACACTCACACACTCACACACACATCATGGAGCTTTGGTATTGTGTGGTCATTCAGGTTAATTATTTTATCACCTGTTTCTGTAAGTTTTCTTAGGAATTTATGTTTCATAATAGTTCTTGCATTCTGTTGTGCAACAATAGATGGCTGTGTACAAGAGCATTACTAATGAGTTGTAATATATGACATTACACATTGGAAATTTTTGTTGTAATTTTTCTTCACTTAAAGAGAACACAAATAATTAGTTGATTAAAAATGCAGAACTAAGAAGTATCGGCAAATATTAGTTTTTCCTTTATTGTGAAATTTATCACATTGTAGCTGCAAAAAATAGGAGGAGGAGGAGGGGAGATCTAAAGATAGCTCCAAACAAGCA
Organism: Ailuropoda melanoleuca; assembly: GCF_002007445.2. Lineage (NCBI taxonomy): Eukaryota > Metazoa > Chordata > Mammalia > Carnivora > Ursidae > Ailuropoda > Ailuropoda melanoleuca. The sequence continues at coordinate 93,815,011 of NC_048223.1, forward strand.
CTTACTGCCACCTTAGCTACATGATCACAAGGCAGCTGCTCGGTACCAAGTTTTCTGTTTTACATGACGAAGAAGAGATTGTATGATTCAAGAAACAATTTGTTTGGATATAAACCTCTTTCTTGATAAGTAGACTTAGTGTTTAGAGTCCAGAATGAGGCTCTGCCTTGTCACTTGGTGATAATGGAAATTAGCTGATTTCTGTGAGTGAACTTTTAAACCCAACATAGAATTGATCAGAATGAAAGTATGCAAAAATCAAGTTGCTCCCCAAAAACAGTGTATCTGGGACCTGTATGAACATCCTAAAAATCCAAAGTAAGATGGTGACAGTTATGAAGGGATATGTCAGTCAACACAGCATTTAAAAGACTTTACAAAGTCAAAGTATAGTACTGCACACCCACACCTTTTGAAGTTTTGTTCAATAGATGCTAATTATTTGTTTGTATTGTGAGGTGGAGAAATCAAACCATTTTAGGCTAATTCCATCAAATATTTGACTCATCTGACCTTTTTTTCTTGAGCCCATGTGTATTGTTTACCTATCACTGATATAACAAATTTCCTCAAACCAAGTAACTTAAAACAATACAAGTTTATTCTTTATAATTCTGGAGGTTGGAAATCTGAAATGAGCCTAAAATCAAAGTATCAGCTGGGCTAGTTCCTTCTGGAGACTCCAAGGGAGAGAAATCCCTTCTTTTCCTCTGCTAGATTCTGATGGCTATCAGCATTCCTTGGCTTGTGGCCACACCACTATGATCTTTGTTTCTATTGTCACAATGCCTTCTTCTACCCTAATCTCCTGCCTCCAATTTATAAGGACCCCTGGAATTACATCAGGCCAACATGGGTAATTAATGCAACACAAACCTCTCCATCTCAAGATCTTTAAATCAGCCACATCTGAAAAATCCCTTTTGCCATATAAAGTAACATAGGTTTAGGAATTAGAATGCAGACACATCGGGGGCCATTATTCAGCCTACCACACCATACTTACAGAGCAACCTTCTAATTACAACTTGGTTTCCCCTATATACTTTCCTATTGAGAAATAAAGGGCTATCCACGCAGGCTTAAGTAGTTCAGTACTTACGTACTATATTTCTCAAAATAAATTAATGAAATGACAGTCCAGTCTTATACATCAGGCTTGTGAGTTTATAAGTCTGCCCTGATCAGACTTCCCAGTTCAGTGCACCCTTATTGTCAGATTTTGGAAGTCTATAGGGGTAAAATTCAGACCCTACTAAGGTGAGTTCTTCAAATCCAAACAGTATCTTTCCACAAGATGGCCTACATTAATTAATAACTTCATAATCTCAGTGGCTTACTTACAACGATTGACATTAATCAGAGTTGTGTGGGTCAACTATGGCTTTATTCTTCCTCTTCTCTTTCTCAGCATTAGGCTTAAGTAGAAAATTATATTTGAGACATGTAGTTCTTGGGGCAAAGAAAAAGAGTAGTCACACACACACTCACACACCCCAACCCAAAAACAAAAATAACAAAAAAACTAAGCTAAACTAAAATCACTTACCTAAGGATCCTAAAAAGTAAACAAAGGCAGGTGAATTGGGACAGAAGGTCAAACTGGAAGAAGTGACCTACGCAAAGATGAGTTTTCCTTTTTTTCCTTTTTTTCCTTTTCTCTCATGGCTCTGCACTCAAGGCAGACCTAAATCACTGAACTCCTTCGCACATCAGTGGCACTGGTGGCAAAATCTCTGATAGAGATCCTGTCTTTTCTGGCCAGCAGAACCAGAAATAGGAATTTAGCAGGATGGAGATTGTGGGGAAGTTCCGGAGAAGCGAGAGCTAACAGGAGATTCCCTAACTCTGTGTATGAACCTGCCCAAATCTTGGACTGACTCATAATTTATGCATTTGTAGGGCAGATCCAAGCAGCAGAGCAAGGCTTTGAGAACTGAACTGAAATTAGAAACACTTCCTACAGGAGGAAGGACAGCTTCTGGTCTGAACCCAAATGGTTCCAAAACTACTGACTAACTAAAGGACAATACAAAATGTGACTAATTCTCATTGGAAAAGACCATCAGTAAATGGCAAACACAAGATGACCCAGATGTTAGACTTGCCAAAGATTTAAAACCAGCTATTATAACTAGCAGAATAGAAATGTGTGAAAAAGGTAACAGTTTTCAGCAAAGAAATCGAAACTATTAAAAAAAAAAAGAACAGGAAAATTTTAGAAGTGGAACCTATATCTGAAACTAAAAACTCACTAGATCACCCAGTAGCTGAATGGAGATGAAAGACAGAATCAATCAATCAATCAATCAATCAGTAAATTTGAATATAGAGAAATAGAAATTATTGAATCTGAACAACATACAAAAAAGATTTTAAAAATCAACAGAACCTCAGAGTTCTATGGGACAGTATCTTCAGGCCTAACACATATGTTGTTGGAATTCTAGAAAGAATAGGGAAAAAACATTCGGGTAGAAGAAACATTGTAATAAGTAACGTCCCCAAACATGCCAAATTTGGTGAAAGAATTAAATTTACAGACTAAAAAAGCTTGGTGTACCCCATGTAGAAGGAACTCAAAGAAAATTACAATTGAACACATCAAAATCAAACAGCAGAAAACCACACACAAAAAATCTTAAAATAGCTAGCAAAAAAGCAATCCATTGCAGACAGAATGATCACAGAATTCTTGTAAGAAACCAGAAGATAGTAGAACTACACCTTTGAAGGGTTGAAAGAAAAAACTCTCAGTCCAGAATTTTCTATCTAGTGAAAATATCCTTCAGGAATGAAGGCAAAACTAAACATTATCAGATGAAAGAAAACACAGAAAATTCATCACCAACAGACCTACCCTAAAATAATTGTTAGAGGGTGATCAGGTTGAAGGGAAATGAGGCCAGAGGAAAAGTTAAACCTTCAGGAATGAAGAGAGCAAGAAAATGTACATATTTGTGCAAATGTAAAAACCTATTTTTTCTTGTAAGTTCTTTAAAATACGTATAATCAATGAAAGCAAAAATTACAACATTCTTTCAAGGGATTTCAATAATTGTAGATGAAATTCATATGACACCTCTAACACAAAGAGTAATGAGAGGAAGTAAATTTACCTATATGGTTGCAAGAATTCTACATGTTACTTGAAGTGGTAAGCTATTACATCTAAACAGACAGTGAGAAACTGGATATGTGTAGTGTAATCTTTAGGGCCACCGCTAAGAAGAATCATACGAAGAGAAACAGCCAATAGGTAAATGAAAACGGAAGGCTAGAAAATATCCAAATAATCCAAAAAGGCAGTAAAGAAAGGAGGAACAAAAACCGAAGTTAAAGAGAAGATAAATAAAATGAGACTCTTAAATCTAACCATATCAATAATTATGTTAAATAATAGTGGCCTAAAGAAAACACTCCAATTAAAAGAAATTAATAGTGTAGATTTTTAAAGAGCAAGACCCAGCCATATGCTGCCTCAAAGTGACAAATTTTCCATATAAAGGCAAAGACAGTTTGAATGGAAATGGAAGGGAAAGGAGATAAAGATATACCATGCAGACAATAAGCCTAAGAAGGCTGGAATGTCTATTTTTGTATCAGAAGAAAAGGCTTCAAATATAAAAGTTAATGAATTTTAAGACAAAAAAGGACATTTCATGATAATAGAAAATATAATTCATCAGGAAGACATAACAACTTAAAATGTATATTCACTTGATGATGGAAACTCAAACTATATGAATCAAAAATTAAAGAATTAAAGGAAGAGAGAGACCACTGTACAATTAAAGTAGAAGATTTTAACATCCATTTTTCAATAATTCAGAGACCAACTAAACATTAAAATGTTAGGAAGGACATAGAGATCCAAATACCTTTACACACTTGAATTTAATTGACCTTCATAGAACACTACATTCAACAAGAGCAGAATATATATTTTTTCAAGCTCACATGGTCCATTCACCAAAGGAGACCATACACTGAAACATAAAGCAAGTCACAATACTTTTATGGCACTGAAATCATACAAAGGGTATCCTCTGATCACAATAGATTTTGATTTAAAAATCAATAAAATAATATATCTAGGAAAACTATAGAAAGTTTAAACAATACATTTCTAAATAATTTGTGTGTGAAAGATGAAGTCACAGGGAAACCTTAAAATATTTTGTAGGGCAGGCCAGCAGGCTGGAAATGGAAGGTAAGAGTTGATATTGCAGTGGAGCTTGAAATCTGCAAGCAGGATAGCTGGCTGGAAATTCAGTCTGGATGCTATGTTGCAGGCTTCAGGCAGAATTCCCTCTTTGAGAAACCTCAGTTTTTTTGCTCTGAAGGCTCTCAACTAACTGGGTGAAGCCCACTCACATTTTAAAAGGTAATCTGCTTTGCTCGAGGACTACTGATTGCGAGGGTTAATCATATCCCTTTACAAATACCTTCACAGTGACAACTAGTCTAGTGTTCCACCAGACAGCTGTACACCTAAGTCAAGTCAAAGTGACACAAAAAAATTAACCATCACATATGATACATCAAAATGTGAAAGATGAAGCTCAAGTGGTGCTTAGGGGGAATTTATAGCTTTAAATGCCTAAATCTGAAAAGAAGAGCGAGCCCTGGGTGTTGTACGCAACTGATGAATTGTTGAACACGATGTCTGAAATTAATGATGTACTATATGTTGGCTAAGTGAGTTTAAATTAAAAAAAAAAGAACTGCATAAAAAAAGAAGAAAGAGCTAAATACAAGCACATAATGATCTACCTTAAAAATAAGCTAGAAAAAGAGCAAAGTAATCCCAACGTAAGCAGAAGAAAGGAGACAATGAGCAGAATTTAATGAAATAAAAAATGAACAGACAAGAGAGAACATTTACAAGTCAAAAGCTGCTTTTTTAAGAATGTCAATAACATTGAGAAACTTCTAACTACCAAGAAATAAAAAGGAACAGAAATCACCCATGGTGGGAACAAAAAGGTTATTACCATAAACATTAAAAGGATAGTAAGAAAACCACATACAACTTTGTTATAACAAGTGAACCACTTAGATGAAATGGACAAATTCTCAAAAAAAAAAAAAATTTACCAAAATTGACACAAGTACCAACAGAAATAGGAATAATTGAATATATACTAAATCCTTTAAATGTGGTATCAAAACATCCCCCAAAAGAAAACCCCAAGTCCAGAAGGTCTTAATATTGAATAATATTATATATTCCAGGGAGAAATAAGAAATAAGAAATTACTCAAACTTTTTTAAACAATAAAGAAGGAGGGGCGCCTGGGTGGCTCAGTCAGTTTAGTGTCTGCCTTTGGCTGGGGTCATGATCCCAGTGTCCTGGGATTGAGCCCCAAATTGGGCTGGCTCCTTGCTCAATAGGGAGCCGGCTTCTTCCTCTCCCCTGCCCCCCACCAAGTGCTTTCTCTCTCCTCTGTTGTCGCTCTCAATTAAATAAAATATTTTTTTTTAAATGGAGGAGAGATTATTGCTCAACTCATTTTATGAAACCAGCATAACCCTGATGCCAATCTGACAATGACATTACTAAGAAAGAAAATTACAAATGATTATTCCTCAAGAATATAGATACAAAGTCCTTAAGAAAATATAAGCAAGTAAATCCAAAAACTATATAAAAAGGATAACAGATCATGACCAAGTAGGATTTATACCAGGAATGCAAAGTTAGCTTAACATTAAAAAAGCAATCAATATAATTCATTACATTTTTTTTTAAAAAAACAAGAAAACCATATGATCCTTTAGTATGGAAAGGATGCATAATAAAAGCTCTGAACAAACTATGGATAATAGTGAAACCCCTGCTGTTCTACTATCTATTACCCTATTACCATAATGTCAAATGGCATCTATGAAAAACCTACAAATAATATCATCCTTAACGGTGAAAGTGTGAATTATTTTAACCAGAGATCAGGAACTTTTACTCTACGTTGCTCTGGAATTCCTAGTTATTTCAGTAAGATGAGAAAAATTAAAAAAAAAAAGACATAAAAGTTGGAACAGAAAAAAATGGCATTGTTTGCAGATAATATAATTTTTTACATAGAAAATCCCAAAGACTCTACAAAACAACTAGTAGAACCAATAAAAACACTTACTCAGGATACAGGATACAAGGCTAATATTTATAAAATCTATTATATTCTTATATACTAGCAGCAAATAAATGCAAAGTGAATTTTTTTAAAATCCCATTTATAGTGGGGTCAAAAATAGAAAATACAAAAGAATAAATCTAATAAAAGATACCCAATATCTTGACACTTAAAACTGTAAAATATTGTGGGAGAAATTAATGAATTTCTAAAAAAATGGAAAGATATGGTCACAGATTGGGAGACTCAGACTGTAAAGCTGATAATTCTCACCAAATTGATCTATAGATTTAATATAAGCCCAATTAAATTTTCAACACGATTTTTACAGAAACTGACACACCAATTCTGAAATTTATTAGGAAATGCAAATTTCCAGATATCAAAACCAATTTTGAAAGAGAAAAAGTAAACTTGGAGAAATTATTCCATTTTAGAACTTACTTTAAAGTCACAATAATGAAAGTAGTTTGGTATTGGTATAAAGACAAACAGATTAATAGAATAGAGAGTCTGGAAGCAGAACTACATATATTTGTTTAATTGATTTTGACAAATTTCTAATGTAATTCGAAGGAGAAAGGAAAGTCCTTTCAACAGATATTATCACTCAACTGGATATCCGTGTAAGAAAAAAATGAAAATTAATCCTTATCTCACACCACAAACTACTATGAACCTTTTGTGCACAAGTCTCTATAAGAACTTATATACATATACTTTTCTTGGATTAATTCCTAGAAGTAGCATGGTTAGATGTTATGGTAGGTAGACATGTAACATTTTAACAAATGGCAAAAGTAGTTTTACAAATTGAAAATTCAGGAAATGGATTATTGACCTAGATGTAAAATCCAAAATTATAATACTTAAACGGGGAAAAAGAGATTATGGTTTTGATTTTTTAGTAGGCAATGGGTTCTTATATAGAAAGCATAAAGCATGCAACATAAAAATTTTAAATTTATGAATTAGACTTAATGAAAATGAAAATCTTTTCCTCTTTAAAAGTCACCAGCAAGAAAACAAAAACAAAAGCAAGCAACTGATTGAAACATCTCAAAACACAAATATCAAAAGACTTGTATCCTGCAAATAAAAAAAAAATCATTCCAGCTCAATAATAAAAGGCAAATGGCCCAATAAATAAATGAGCAATAGATTTAAAGACACTTCACCAAAGAAGATAAACAAATGGTCAATAAGTATATCAATAAAAACCTCAATATCATTAGACATCAGGAAAATGCAATTCAAACCATAATGTAATATATACTCATGAGAATGGCTATGATTAGAATAACTGACCATACCATGTATTAGCAAGGATGTGGAACAATTAGAATTCTCATACACTTCAGTTGGGAATGTAAAACAATACAATTTGTAAAACTACTTTTGCCATTTGTTAAAATGTTACATGTATACCTACCATAATATCTAACCATTCCGCTTCTAGGAATTAATCCAAGAAATGCATATGTGTTTAAATTCTTACACAGACTTGTGCACAAAATGTTCATAGTAGCTTAATTGTAATAGACAAAATCTGGAAACAACCCAAGAGTTCATCAACAAATGAATGGGAAAACAAATCATGAATGATCCATATATAATGGAATATTAGTCAGCAATTAAAAAAAAAGAAGTACTGATAGATGCAACAATTTGGATTAATATCCAAATTTGGATTCTAACAATTAGAATCATTATGTTGAAAAGAAACTGCGTGGAAAAAAAAATCTGTATAATTCCATCTATTTAAAGCAGAAAAACTGACAAAACCAATTACGCTGTTAGAAAACAGTATTGTAGTTACTTTTGAGAAGTGGTAGTGACTAGGGGGTATTGAGAGAGGCTTCAGTGGTCCCTATAATGTTTTTTATTTCTTAATGTAGGTACTGATTATATAATTGGGTTCATGTAAAGAAAATTTATCAAACTGAATATTAATGACCTGTGTACATTTCTGTATATATGCTATAATTCAATATAAATTTCAAAATACAAAAATAAAAGAACATGACTACAGACTCTAAAATTTCTACTGATTTGAGCATTAATAGAGCTATTTGTACTAGTATATGCCATGCCCTCCGTGACCCTGTCACATTGCATCAGAGGGCCACACTCTATCCTTGAACCTGAAAGGTAGTAGCCCCCTCATCCTCATCATTAACCAACACCAGCACCTGTACTCTCCAGCAGTGGCAGCCACGTGAACATTACAGACCTCTTGGCTGACATCAAATGAGAATAAACCTCTGTTCTGTTTAGAGAACATTTGCAGGACATTCTAAGTTTATTTATTCACACACACACCCACCACCACCACCACCTCTACCACTGTAAGGAAGAGAACAAAAATTATATTGTAGCTATTGAAAGCAATTTTCTTTGCCATATATCTGCCTAGTTCCCTTCTTCTTATGATCATGAGGGGGAGTAATGATAATTCTGTCATTATTTTGGGCAATAATTGCCTTTTTGTACAATCCTAATTGACAAGTGCATTTGCAAATTCAGGCCATGTGCAGATGGTCATGATTCTATGAATAAATAGAAGGACTTTTATTCCAAATCTGAAACAAATATTTGCCTCTCCAGGTCAAGATCTGACAGGACTATCTGTTAGAAAACTTGTGTCAACCCCAGGAATCCTGCTCAGGGGAAAACGTGGTGGCCTACATAGGTCAGTCACCATGAAGCTGCTGGAAAACCTGATTCTCTCCCAGGGAAGACAAAAAATTGTCTGGAGAACACATCAGAGCCCAGTGACAGATACTAAGATATTTGAAGTTATGAAAAGTTGATTTAAAAACAGTCCCAATTACATTCCTTATCATACCTATGCTTCTTGAAAATATAACTTTGCAGCTTATCCTATCAAAATGATGAGCCTCTTGGGGCACCTGAGTGGCGAAGTTGGTTGAATGGACTCTTGGTCTTGGCTCAGGTCATGATCTCCGTGTTGTGAGATCGAGCCTCGTGTCAGCTCCGCACTCAGCGTGGAGCCTGCTTGAGAGTCTCTCTCCCTCTCTTTCTGCCTCTCCCATTCATGTCCTCTCTCTCTCTCTCTCTAAAATAAGTAAATCAGTCTTAAAAAAGAAATGATGAGCCTCTTTTTTCATCCCCTTGAATCTAGGCCAGTCCTGTGACTTGCTTGGGCTAATAGAATATGGAGAAAGTGATGGTGTGCTGGTTCTGAGCTTAAGTCTCAAGAGGTATGTGTGCTTCCCCTCTCTTTCCTGCACTCCGGCCACCACTGAACAAACCCTAGTTAGTCAGCTGAAGAGAGTTCAGTTGTACTAGCCGCAGCTGTCCTAGACCAGCCTACAGCAAGCTGATCCTGATACCCGTGAGAGCCTACTCACAATCAGCAGAGTTGCTCGTCCAACCCACAGCTGATCATAGACACAGAATGAGCCTGGAGGAGTCCAGAACTGCCTAGCTGACAGTCTTGCAAACCAGGTGTATTTGTATTATTAAGGCACTAAGGTTTGGGATGGTTTGCTATGCAAATAGGCAACAAACAGCTGAAACAGAAATCTGAGGGTATCTATACTACCATCACCAGACACGNGACAGTCTTGCAAACCAGGTGTATTTGTATTATTAAGGCACTAAGGTTTGGGATGGTTTGCTATGCAAATAGTTAGGCAACAAACAGCTGAAACAGAAATCTGAGGGTATCTATACTACCATCACCAGACACAAAGATCTTTGGGAAGAGTCTATGGTCTAATTTCCTCATTTTATGAATATAAGTAAAGGTAAACATAAAGAACATGAACTAAGAGTCAGAAATGCTGCCCTTTTCTTTCTTTCTTTTTTTTTTTTACTATATTTAGCTAATGTTATAAAATTTCTTTGAACAATTTCATTATAATAACCATATTAACAGCTACTGGCATATAGGCACTTACTATAGACAGAAGTATTCTAAACATTTTACATCAATTTTTTCCCTATAATCTGAGGAAATGAAGGATTGCTCAGAATCACACACGGACTAGTATATGTGTGTAAATCCTCTGACACCGGAGCCCTAGTTGTACAGCTCCGCTCTCTTCCACCGCCTCCCACGATGGTGCGGCATCGAACTGCACCTTGCGTGGGGCTGAAATTCCTAAGTCAGTACATTAAGCAAATAATAACTACAGTCAGAACTATCCTAGAAAATGTCTTTGTCTATAAATTATAACACCAGCTGTCAGGAAGTCCACCAGAGTCAGTTTTATCCTCCAATATTGTACAGACAGCTACAGTTTGGGAGGGACAGAAGTCAGTCTCATAGCTGGACTGCATTTCAGAGTCAGAATAAACAAGATACATACATACACGGCCACGTATTNCATGTATCATATACGTGCTTAGCTGCTCACGCTGTGAGAGATGCAGGAGACCTGAACCCACTGAATGATCATCGCACTCGCCCATCTCATTTTTCTTTTGGCTCATAATCCAGACTGACAGATGGAATCACTTGAGGTATTAAAATTTGCTCTTTCTCTATTCCTGTCTCTTCTCGTTGCCAAGTGTTCAAACACTTAAATTCACAAAAGTTAAATGTGTATCTGGTGCGACTCCACTATACTGTTTTGGGAAAGGATAACATGCCATGGGTTCCAGAGTAATCAAGGAGGTCAGAGCTGTGTGGAGAACTGGAAAGGGTGCTACCCCAAGAGTCAGGAAGCCCTGGTCTTGGTCCCTGATCTGGCACTAACATGCGCTGTGATTTGGTTGCGTGTCAACATTCAGTCGACATCCTGAAGCTCAGTTTCCTTGCCTGTAACACGTTTTTTGACGCTGTGAAACAAGCCTGAACCCTTTCAAACCAAAGATAAAATCTACCGGGTAAAATCTGACTGCTTCTGCGAAATCAAAAAGGGGAGGGGGGGAGGGGCAGGATCGATGTTAGGCTCCTCGTTCTTAGAGCACAACTGGCTTTCTTGCAACTCTCCTGGATCCTTCCTGAGACGCAGGCTTCCCGTGCCTTCCATCAGCTGCACCCTGAACTCACTGGCTCTACAACGTCATGGACCCAGGATCTGACAATCCTGAGCTCCAACCTCAGCTCTTTCCCTTATTACCAGCACAAACCTTGGCAATGTACCTAAGCTCCTTCTAATTTTAATTTCTTCATGCATGCAACAGAACTGATAATGCATACCTAACCTACCTATAAAATAATAGATGGTGTTTTTGTTAAATATCTAAGATAACATATGTTATTTTGTGCCCTTGATATCATTTAAACATTCCATAAGCAATAAAAACAGAAAACTAACTTAAGCAAAAAATAATAAAATAAATAAATAAATAAATAAATAAATAAATAAATAAATAATATATTGGAATGATACTGAGTGAGCTCAAAAAATTGAAGGGACAAAACCAAACCAGGGAAGACTGGCCCAGGACAATTTGGGTGTTTCCACAATAGAGTGAGCATTCCTAGCTGGGTCTCTGTCCCACCCTCCTTCTGTATCAGGATGTGAATTGCTGGGAGAGATAACCCAACTGGCCTAGTTTGGACATCTGACTGCACTGGACCAAAGGTGAAGAACCCTGTGGTGGAAAACCCCATTCAAGCCACATGGAGTGAAAAGGGTGAGCTCCCTAGAGGAAGGAAGCACTGTTTCCAGAACAACAGAAGGGATGCTAGGCAGACAGAAAACGGGTTCCATGCCCAGTCCTGAGAGTTATGATCAACGTCACACAAAGGTTAGACCCCAAAGTCATTGCTGTTATCTTCTAAATGGCCTATCCAATGATATTTTCCCCTAGCTATGCCCTTGCCATGACCTTTTCTGCTACCCTACCTGCCTTCCTGTTGGCCCTTTTTGTGGTTCCAGACAGTTTCCTGTTGAAAGCCTTGCTGAGTTTAATTACTTTGAGGGGAAACACTCTTATGATGGTGAACTCAGCCATAAAACACCATAAATCCAATGAGTAGGGCTAGGTTCCCCCTAACAAGACTTTTGTTTTTGTTTTTTTCACTTACAGAACAATACAAACTCCATATAATTGGTGAATCAATACAGTTTAAAACTTCGATCTTCACCCAGAGACAACACAAAGAAACTCTGAAGCCAGAGCAGGAACGTAGCGTCTCCTTCCTCCATGAACTCACTCAGTGCTATTTGAACAGCTGTCACAGGCTTGGTCTGATCTTCTGAGTGCTCCATGACATTGGGTCAGACAGTAACATCAACACCATGTTTAGCCATGAGGGAATTAGGAGATGAGGGAAATCAAGGTCAAAAATGGACCCATGAATAGTGCAAGCTATTTTTTCGTTTGCAATTTTTCTTAGGAAAACAAGGAGATGCTTGGTCTATATATTTAGGCTCGAGAGGTCCAGATCCTAACGTGAACTTTCTGGGTAATGTCTTGTGATTCATTTAATCTCTCAGTGGCCTTTTCAGACCCAGCACAAAGCACATGGGTGGAAATTCACACCCGTAGTTCACAGGTGGGGAACTGGAATTCAGCCCAATTCAGTTCTTAGTGTAGCAGAACCACTAGAAGTCAGGATACTTGGGCTCTGATCGAACTGCCAACTGCTTCCTAACTTGAGGGGAGTTGCTTTCCTTCCATGGGTCTTGGTTTTCTCCTCCCTCATATGGGGATGCTGCGCTACTTGTTTCTACGTTGCTTTCCTTCCTGTGTTGATGTTCAGTGAAGCTAGGGCCAGAGCGTTTCCTAGGAATAAGTGCTTCCAGTACTCAGAGGACCCAATCTCCTCCTGGGGAGGAAACGTGGAAATTAAAGGGCCCCATTTGCTCTCACCATGACTTAGCTGGGGATGAAGAGCTGGAAAGCTCACTTGCTGATGTTATTCAAGAATCCAGTTTAACTTCTGTAAATCTCAGTTCCTTCATTTTCAAATGAGAAAAAGAAAGGAAGAAAATGAAATGGTACACACTGGGCCTCAAAGGAATAAGACTACTACAGTTAACATTGGAATATTATAAAATTTAAAATATTCCTTTCACATTTATCCTCACATTTAATTCTAAAAAACAAAAACCCTTAGTATATACCTAAGCTGGGAGTTGTTACCGAACTCCTAACATTCCGGCTTGTAGATATCATTCTTCCCATTTTATGGGAAAGACACTGAAGGTCATGTGAGGGGAAAAGTGAGGAAAACTGTGCAGGGCTGCATTAGCACGAGGTGCTGTAATTATTCAAGATGAGGAAAATAAGGTCTCCTGAGTCTTCCCTTCACAGGTTCAAATAGGGGATTTTCATCCTAATATTTAAAATCCAAGTCAACATACATGTTCTAACATCCACTGTTGTGTGTAATCAGCCTCCACACTCAAGGAGCCCTCATTTATCCCTGAGGAGAGGCTGGAGAATCCCTCCTGTGTCCCTGTCCTCTCTCGGAGCATAGCCAGGAAAATGGAGTGGTTGCCATTCGCAAGGACATGGTAGTTACGTGGAACAGAGAACCAGGCATGTTTCCTACCTGTGCCAATAAGATGTGTGGAAGAATGGGGAGGGGGAAATACTAGAAGAAATCTGGAATCTTCCAACTGCCAATAGCCCTGCAGGTGAGAAGGCTGCGAGGATTCTCCTTTGCCTGAGGCCAAGAAAAGACAAGGGTGACAGGTACACAGGCAGTGTCTTCCCAGGCTTGAAAGGGGATGATCAGACTAAAAGACACACATGGAGAGCAGCACTTTCAAGGGTTTGAAATCATCCCAGACATCACTTTTAAGCATTTCACAATTTTAAAGAGCAAAGATCACAGCTGTTGAATTCCATTTGTACAGTAAAATTTGACAATTACATGACTTTTTTGGGTGTTTTTGACATATATTTTTCTACCATTAAAGGGAGCATTGTATTAATATGGAAAACCAGGAAAACACAGAAAAAAAATAATTGATGAAATAAGAGTAATCCATAATTCCACAAGGCTAAATAACTATTAATGTGGCAGATTGTTGTCAAAGATGGCCACGGCCTCCCCCCACCCCTTGTGCAAGCCCTTTTGCTATTGACCTTGCCACTCTCATCATCCAGAAGTGGAGTTTGATTTTCCCTTCCATTGAATCTGGGCGGACACTGCAGCTGGTTTTGCCAATAGAATGTAACAGAGTAACATTGTACAAATAATGATGCTAGGCTTTAAGGGGACTTACAGCTTACAGTTTTTGTCTGCTTAGAGCCCTGAGTCTCCATATTAAAAAAAGAAAAAAAGTCTAGGGCCACCTGGGTAGCTCAGTTGATTAAATGCCTGACTCATGATCACAGCTTAGGTCTTGATCTCAGGATCATGAGTTCAAGCCCCACATGGGGCTCCTTAAAACAAAACAAAACGAAACAAAAAACTATCTTCTAAAATAATCTATTTAAATAAGATCCAGAGTCTTATAACACTGCAAAGTCCAAATTTCAACGGAAAATCAGGCATACCAAGAANCCTTGCCATGACCTTTTCTGCTACCCTACCTGCCTTCCTGTTGGCCCTTTTTGTGGTTCCAGACAGTTTCCTGTTGAAAGCCTTGCTGAGTTTAATTACTTTGAGGGGAAACACTCTTATGCTGGTGAACTCAGCCATAAAACACCATCAATCCAATGAGTAGGGCTAGGTTCCCCCTAACAAGACTTTTGTTTTTGTTTTTTTCACTTACAGAACAATACAAACTCCATATAATTGGTGAATCAATACAGTTTAAAACTTCGATCTTCACCCAGAGACAACACAAAGAAACTCTGAAGCCAGAGCAGGAACGTAGCGTCTCCTTCCTCCATGAACTCACTCAGTGCTATTTGAACAGCTGTCACAGGCTTGGTCTGATCTCCTGAGCGCTCCATGACATTGGGTCAGACAGTAACATCAACACCATGTTTAGCCATGAGGGAATTAGGAGATGAGGGAAATCAATGTCAAAAATGGACCCATGAATAGTGCAAGCTATTTTTTCGTTTGCAATTTTTCTNTTCTTAGGAAAACAAGGAGATGCTTGGTCTATATATTTAGGCTCAAGAGGTCCAGATCCTAACGTGAACTTTCTGGGTAATGTCTTGTGATTCATTTAATCTCTCAGTGGCCTTTTCAGACCCAGCACAAAGCACATGGGTGGAAATTCACACCCGTAGTTCACAGGTGGGGAACTGGAATTCAGCCCAATTCAGTTCTTAGTGTAGCAGAACCACTAGAAGTCAGGATACTTGGGCTCTGATCGAACTGCCAACTGCTTCCTAACTTGAGGGGAGTTGCTTTCCTTCCATGGGTCTTGGTTTTCTCCTCCCTCATATGGGGATGCTGCGCTACTTGTTTCTACGTTGCTTTCCTTCCTGTGTTGATGTTCAGTGAAGCTAGGGCCAGAGCGTTTCCTAGGAATAAGTGCTTCCAGTACTCAGAGGACCCAATCTCCTCCTGGGGAGGAAACGTGGAAATTAAAGGGCCCCATTTGCTCTCACCATGACTTAGCTGGGGATGAAGAGCTGGAAAGCTCACTTGCTGATGTTATTCAAGAATCCAGTTTAACTTCTGTAAATCTCAGTTCCTTCATTTTCAAATGAGAAAAAGAAAGGAAGAAAATGAAATGGTACACACTGGGCCTCAAAGGAATAAGACTACTACAGTTAACATTGGAATATTATAAAATTTAAAATATTCCTTTCACATTTATCCTCACATTTAATTCTAAAAAACAAAAACCCTTAGTATATACCTAAGCTGGGAGTTGTTACCGAACTCCTAACATTC
>NC_048223.1:93830980-93846278 GCF_002007445.2 Ailuropoda melanoleuca
TTCTCATCAAAACTGCCGAGGTCATCAGAAACAAGGGACATCTGAGAAGCTGTCACAGCCAGGAGCAGTCTAAGGAGATAGGAACAACTAAATGTAGTGTGGTTGGTCCTGGAACTAAAAAGGACATTAGGTAAAAACCAAAGAAATCTTAATAAAGTATGGATCTAGCCAATAACGCATCATAGTGGTTTCTTCATCATAACAAATATGCTTTACCTAACGTAAGATGTTAGTCAAGGGAGAAACTGGCTGCTGGGGCATATGGGAACTCTCTGTACTGTCTGCAATTTTTCTATAAATCCAAAACTGTTCTAAAAATTAAAGTTTAGCACACCTGCGTGGCTCAGTTGGTTAAGCATTTGCCTTCGGCTCAGGTCATGATCTCTGGGTCCTGGGATCGAATCCTACATTGGGCTCCTTGCTCAGCAGGGAGTCTGCTTCTTCCTCTGCCCCACCCCTGACCACGTGCACATTCTTGTTCTCTAGCTCTCCTTTGCAAAAATAAATAAAATCTTTAAAAAAAATTTTTTTAAATTGAAGTTAAAGTTTATTTAAAATAAAAAAGATATGGATTTGGCTCATAAGGCTGTCCCAGAGTAATGGGGAGACAAGTCATTAAATCATAAATGACAAAGCAGTGGTGTACGTGGGACCATGGAAGCATGCATATACAGAGCTGCACACAGCACAGAAAGTTTAACTGCAATGTCGAGCATGGTGAAGCATGGCGCTAGGAGGGAGGCATTGTCTGAGCTGCAATTTTCAGGAGTGAATCAGGAGGTGGGGAGGGCAGGCCTCCTAAGCAGAGGGAATGCCCGAGTCAAGATTTGGAAACTATTGAGAATTTTGGAGTTGTCAGGGCGCTAAGTGTGAAGGGAAGGAGTCACAAAACAGGAGACTGACAAGGGAAGAGCCAGATCAGAAAGGACCTGGCAGTTAGACTAAGGACTGGACCTCACTTAGCCAGAGGGAGGCTGGCCCATCAAAACCATTCCAAAAGGGGATGACTGGAAGGGCAAAGCAGCAGGAAACACCGCTGACAGGCACCCCGTTCTCTTAAAATTAAAATGCCTATTATCCCTCCATTGATAGAAATAACAGCTGGAAAGCACTGGACTTGACCTATTTTAATTCCATTTGTCATTGGGCTCAATTTATTGATGGCTAATAGGCTCTTTCTAGAGGAAGATTCATGACTTGAGAAAAAGAACTTACCATTATTAGTTGGAAGGCTTCTCCTGGAATGGACAGAAAAAATATCAAATAAGGTTTGACCTGGATGACCATTTTGGCCATCTCAGCCTGTGTAGGGGTCCATGTGAACCAGCACCAAGACAGTGAGGGCAGGAAGGTGGCAGACATTGGGCCAGGGACAGGGGTGAGAGTGGAAAAGTCCTTTTATAATGGGCTAGAATTCAAGGAAATGCCCTAGGGATTGAGCTCCAGCCTGAACACAGACCAGCAGACTAGAAAGGCTATTAAAATAAAAATACAATTCTCCATCACTTTTTGCAGAAGTCTAAGCATATTGCCACATCATTAGGAATAGACAGTGTGGGTTATGGGCTCAATGGTGCCAATTTAATTTCTAAATTATGAAATCCATGAAGAGCAGAATTTGTCCAATCAACCATTCTGGTTGCCCCAATGATGGGAAGAGGCAGAAATTCCAGACGTCCCACAACACTTGGGACAGACCCACCCACAAAACAACTCTCCTGCATTCCACATACTTCATGCATGTCACTCCAGACAGCCATGAGGAACAAAACCTATAAATACAAAGTATCTTTTGCAAGATACTGATTTTGTGGAAACCCAACGACCATGTAAATCAGAGAGAGAGTTTCCATTGTTTGAAACTTACGAGAGTTGTTCACCATTTTGGGTGATACCATGACTTATCTAATAGCAGCACTAATGGTAGTTTTGGATCCTAGACGCTGTGAGCCTGTTTTTCACAGTCTCTGCATTCGCAGAGTTTCCAAATATAAATGCAAGTATGCAACACATTCATTGTGGCCGTGTTTGAAAATTTACATATTGAAACACATCTTATTTTAGTAGAAATTTCTTTCTTTTTATTTCTCCTCTATATTATCACTAAGATGTTACATTAATGTTTCAGTTGTGTGAATAGGTGTTTTATTTTAGGAGAGTAAAGCGGACATTATAAGATGTTTGCTACACGTAGGTGTTGGGTGTGATAGGGTTAAGAATCACAGTATTAGATTCAAGGGGGCTAAGAAATGGGGAGAAATCCCCTCCCAGCAGGCTGCCCCTTCATTATCTCTAGGAGGAAGCTAAATGGCTCTGGGGGGCTCTGTTAGTCCACTACAAGGGATTTTGCTTAAGGAAATTCTTGGGGGCAGAAGCCCAAGTGAGCTCCAGGGGTGTCTCAGAAGTTTGGAGCTGCTCTGAGACCCAATTAAGTGCAATTAAATTAAACTCCAAACATGCTTCACAGATGTCGGGGGAAGTCTAGTCTCCTAAGGTGCTGAGACCAAGCCATGAATGGGTTCTGCCTTAAAAGAGCAATATCTCACACACAGAGACAGAAGGAACCCCCATTAAAGTGTTTTCGATCAGAGGGCAGGGTGACCATTTACCAGCTTCTCCTACACTGGGCATCAGTGTCTTAGCTGAAATCATTAAGTACATTTCCTTTGTTCCAATAAGGTTTTGTATTGTTTTGTTTTGTTTTGACCTATGGAAGGATTTGGTGAAGATGACAGAATCAGTAAAGACAAGATGCTTGCTATGAAGCAAGCTGGCACACAGTGGATAGAGAGACCCTTAGGCTTCTGAAGTCGGTCTCCAGGTCCTCCTCACCAAGCAGCACAGAGATAGCCTTTAAGCAGTAGAACCAGGGGACCAGTTCTGACCCAGCCAGGCTCCTTTTCTGCACACCACATAGCATTCTTGACTCACACAGCCTCAGGTCTTTGGTTCCTACATCAGGGCGTGGTGCACGGTGCTCAGGAAAGAAAACCTGGACAGACGTCCATAGCAATGGTATCTACCACAATGCCCCACCTGAGCTGTAGGAACAAGCTTCCTTGGTGTGCAACGCCTGTTTCAGAAGATTCTAGACATTAACACTGGATGGGAATTGGTGTCCTAAACAGAATTTCTCAGGGGATTCATGATTTTATAAATTGTTAGCAATAATATTACCCTTTCCAATCTCCCAGGGCTTTATCTGACTCAAATCCTGTTATTTGTCTCCATTTCCCTTGGTGAAAATATTAAAAAGTCAGTGCTTGAACTAGCTGAGGAAATCCATGTTGTACCCAAACAGTGGCATCCTAAACCCAATCTGAGGGAGAACTTTTAATTGAAGTGCTTCCCACTGAACCCTCATGGCTCATACGATCAGCACCAAAAGTCGTTTGCAGAAAGCTATAGGTCAGGTGTTGATCTCTTTAAGAATTTGGGACTTTTAGGGCAGTTTCCAAGGAATTTTCCTCTGAAGGCATTATAAACAACAACAAAAATAACAAAACACCAATACCAATCAAATGCTATTTATTGGGTCCTAGGTCTATTTCAGATATTACACTCAGGGCGTGTGGCCTCTGCCATCTCCTTCCTTACAACTACTCCACCACAGAAGTATTACCATCCCTAATTTCTAGAGAAGCAAACTGAAGTCCATGTATGCTAATTAGCTTTTCCAAGCGGTGTGGAAATAGATGTGAGCCCCGGACTGAATCCAATGCTCTCAACCTCATCATGGCGGGAAAGGCGGCATGGGCCATGGATAGAATATGAACTCCAGCATAAAATATGTCCCCGGTCACTGGCTGTGTGATCTGTAATGAATCTCTCAATCCCAGGCTTCTGTTTCTCCGAAATTGCAGGGGCTGTATATCCACCGATCAGTCAGAGGAGAGCATAGATGGGTGCAGACCGTTGCCTGAGCCTGGACTGGCTTGTTTATTCTCTGCTGAAAGGTCATGCAGAGGATACTCCCAGGTGCAAGCTGACGGCGAGAGCAGGACGCACACTTGAAGAAGAATGGTTGCAACTAATTTATGGATTCATGTTTGCAAGGCCAGGGCTCTTGAAGCTGTTCATTTCCTGGTCAGTCCGTTTGCACAAGATGGGGAGTAGAGACAGCTGTCGTCAGTTCCCTGCTGTCTTGAGTATTCGTAATCACTGCTATCTGAATATTGCTGAGATTTCCTCACCCTTCTGGATTTTGCTGCTATTGGGTGCTGGAAACTGTTGAGAGCTAAATCCAAAGGAATAAAAAATATAGACTTATAATCCATATGGTATATAATATATAGGACTATATATATAACATATATCATACCATTTATAATAAATAATATATATTTGATATTATATGTGTGTGTGTATATATATATCTGATATATATGACATATATATCAGAGCCCAATTACTAGCTACATGTACACAAAAGTACATAAAAGTTAAAACTATATATGAAATCAAGTATGCTGTGCCACATGATGGAACTAATACATGAAATGGACATAAAATTCTCCAAAGCATAAATTTAAAAGGAATATAGATTTTATTTAATCATGAGGGGAAACATGAGAACAAGAGCTTAATTCTTGTCTGGCTCTGCTACTGGCTCACTCTGTGAACTCCATAAGACCCCATGAGGTCTATAACAAGCATATGGGCCAGACAATTTAAATTATGGTGTGACAGTTTAGATGTGCAATAGCAACACAACAAACAAAAGTCCTATTTGTCCCACAACTAATCACATCGTTGTGAGGCTCTCTATCCAATGGTGGAAAGACCATAGGGGAAAGTCAAGTGATTTAATCTCAAGTTTTAAAAAGTCTCCTTCAGTGCAACAATTTTATTTGAACAAATAATCAATTCAAACTCACACTCAGAGAAGTTTTTCCCTCTTTCTTTATTTTCAATATTTTCCCTTTCCTTCCTTCTTCACAGTATAGTATCGGAGTAGAGGGGACGTCTATTGTGTATCTGCTTCTTGGTAGGGCTGAGCCATCTGGTCTACCTGCTTTCCTTCCCTCGCTGCTCTCCAGTGTACGTGTCATTGGTGCAGACAGGCTCCTGGGCCTCTCTACCAGTGTCCGTGGAGGTACAGCTAATCCTGGAGATTTAGGGTGTTATGCTGGCCCCTGCTCCTTAGTGTCCTGAATATAGTGGTCAAAACAAATGAAGAAGTAAATGTCTGAGAAAGTATGGGAACGACAATCTTATTCCAACTCCACCCACAACGTCAATAACCGTCTATAGTAGATGACTCACATGTTTTACCTCCAGTCCTGTTCCTTGAGCAGCTGACATATGTGGCCAGCTGCTACTTCATAGCTCCATCTGNGAAAGTATGGGAACGACAATCTTATTCCAACTCCACCCACAACGTCAATAACCGTCTATAGTAGATGACTCAACATGTTTTACCTCCAGTCCTATTCCTTGAGCAGCTGACATATGTGGCCAGCTGCTACTTCATATCTCCATCTCAGGCCTGAAAGACACCTCAAATTGAGTATATTCAACCAAATTCATCATCTTAATCCCCCCAAATCTGGCTTATTTTAGTTTTCCTTACAAGAGTAAGTACATCTACCATCTACCAGCTATTTGAGCTAGAAATTTAGAGTTCATTCTTAAAAGCCTCTTTACCTCAGCCTCTATATATAATCCATCATCAGGTCCGACTGTTTTAACCTCCTAATTACCTCACAGATCTGACCCCTTCCTCTCTGTCTTCACTGCCCCCTGTCTCTCAACTGGACTTCCTCAATGGCCTCCTGACTGCTTTACCTGTATCCATTCTGGCCTTCTAATCCACTTTCACCTCAGCCAGAGTGATGTTTGCGAAGTAAACTAGTGCCAGCAGCAGGTACATGTAACCGTGAATGCACGCGTGCACACACACACACACACACAGACTTCCTAAAACTCTAGTTGGCATTCTTTTATTCTAAGAGAAAGACCAAAAAATTTCACATGCGTCTCAGAATCCTATGTCATCTGACCCCCCACTTGTCTCTGCAGCTCCCCTCACATACTTGCCTTCACGCTCTGAGTTCCAGTGACTCTGGCCCAAGTTCTACCTCTCAGTCTGAAATCCTTCTTCCTGACACAGGACCTTTGTCTCTGCTATTCCCTCTGTCATGAAGACTCTTCTCCCCACTCAACGCTCCTTTGCCTGGCTAACAGAAACTCTTCCTTTGAACCTCACCTTGGCATCATTTCCTCAGAGAGCCTTTCTAACCTTCCTGATGATGTAAAATCCCCTTGTCAAATGCACCTTCATTCATCTCTCAGTTTACACGTATGCATATGATTCTTTGATTAGTGGACATCCCCTTTCACTGGATTTTAAGCTTCTCGAGAGCAGGAACTATATCTGCTTTTGCTCACCTTGGCATTCCGAACCATGCATGGCACATAGTAAGGTGCTTTCATATATATTTCTTACTTCTACTCATTGAATGCATAACTGATTGAATAAAATCCATTCAGAAACTCTTTGAGGATTATATTTTTTAAAAATATAATAAGTTATTGATATTTGTGCCATTGACTGTCAATGGGAGAAATGTTTTTAGGTTGGAGATTTTGACAGCTGTCTATGCCACCTATTAGCTTGATAAGCTTTGGAAAATCATTTAACTCAGCAGCAGCATTAAAATAATAATACCTGCTTTCAATCACAAGGCTACAGATAAACAGTCAAGTATTATACAAATGTAAGGCATTTTGATATATTAGCAAAGTTTAAAGCTTTCTATGCAAAAGCCACAAAAAAAAACCCCATGAGAACACATAATTAATGTTGAAAAAAGCCTTGTGATTTCTCCCACAGGCTTTAATTTTATGTTAGTGAATATGATGTTTAATCAAATGTTACACTAAATATTTATGGAACATTCTTTAGGTAGCCAGTACCTTGCAAAAAATATCTATCTACTTCCTATCATGCACTCATTATTACAGTTCAGTTCCATGGATGGTAGCAGCTCCTTCCCCATAGATGAGGAAACTGAGCTTTATGCAGGTAACTGCCTTGTCCAAGGTCATGAACTAGTAAGGGATGAGTGAGGATTCCAACACCTGATGTCTGTTACTTTAAAGATATTTATTTATTTATTTATTTATTTATTTATTTATTTATTTGACAGAGAGAGACAGCCAGCGAGAGAGGGAACACAAGCAGGAGGAATGGGAGAGGAAGAAGCAGGATCCCAGTGGAGGAGCCTGATGTGGGGCTCAATCCCAGGACTCTGGAATCACACCCTGAGCCGAAGGCAGACGCTTAAGGACTGAGCCACTCAGGCGCCCCTGATGTTTGTTACTTTAAAAGCCATCCATGATTCTTGAAATTTGGGTTAATTTAAAGAAGAAATTTTATCAAACAAAAATAGCATTTTCCTTTTTTTGGTGGAGGGGATCATTATTCAAATCCAAATTAGTAGCCTAGAAAATGGCCTGCAAGAAATATCTCAAAGACCTGAGAAAAAAGTATAGAAATAGAAATCAGGAAGGAAAAGGCTAGAGATTCAGAGTCTGTATATCCAGAAGACCTACAAATGAATAACGTATTTTAGAAGGACAAAGCGAGTTAGATAAGAGGAGGTAGTAGTTAGAAAAATAAATAGAAAAAATGTTTGTGAGATAATGAAAGATTTAAGTCTACAAAATTGAAAGGGCTCTCTGATTTCAAGCCTGGAAGATTCTTAGGCATGCCTCAACAGAATTTCTGATCTCTTAAGGATAAAGAGAAAAAAATCTTACACCACCAAGGAAGAAAAAAGCTACCTACACAGAAAGAAAAGAAATCAGATAGGCACTTAGAACATTGGAAGGTAAACAATAGAATGAAATCTACAGCTAAGAGCAAAGACTGCAACTGAATTCTATACTCTATGAAAGTATGCTTGCCCTTCCACGGAGGACGTGCAAGACTTCAGAGAGTGAATTGTGCATAGAGTCCATCTAAGGAAAATACTCAAGAACATTCACTAAATAAGAAGTGAAACCCTGGGGTGCCTGGGTGGCTCAGTCAGTTAAGCATCTGCTTTCGGCTCAGGTCATGATCTCAGGGTCCTGGGATGGAGCCCCATGTTGAACTCCCTTCTTGACAGGGAGTCTCTTCCTCTGCTCTTCCCTCTGCTTGTGCACGCTCTCTCTCTCAAATAAATAAATAAAATNCTGGGTGGCTCAGTCAGTTAAGCATCTGCCTTCGGCTCAGGTCATGATCTCAGGGTCCTGGGATGGAGCCCCATGTTGAACTCCCTTCTTGGCAGGGAGTCTCTTCCTCTGCTCTTCCCTCTGCTTGTGCACGCTCTCTCTCTCAAATAAATAAATAAAATTTTTTTAAAAAGTGGAACCAAAAAGAAACTTCAAGATGAAAAAAGAGAAAAATAAAAGAGCAGTGAGCAAATAAACCTGATTGATTTGTACCTAAATCACGGTGCAGATACATGTAGAGCTGAAAATATAGGTATAAAAAATGAGCATAAACGATCTGATATTTCCCAACAGAGGGTTAAGGAGGGATGCTTGAAATAGAGGAGGAGAACACCAAAAGATACTAATTCCCAGCAAAATCTAGAAATTGAGAGTGAGGAAAAATGAAAGGATTCCAAAAGTTTAATGGTAGAAAGAGAGGAAAGAAAGGTGAAAGGAAAAGTACTCTAATAGTCTCATCCTGTAAGATGGGGGGAACTGGAGAAATGGAGCATCCCACAGTGAAAGCACCCAGAGTTACGGAAATACTTTATTCATGTGCTGGACGACGATCATTAAGAAAAGGGAAAAATACACTACTACTTCCAAAGTAGTGGGAGGAAATAGAATGAATATCAACTTAAACCAGCTAGGTTAAGAAAAAAGAAACAAGTGAGGAATGAAATGCAAAGATTTGAAGAAATAAAGTCATTACACTGAATGTGAATACACTGGAGTATCCTGTTCAAATAGATTATATATATCTGTATATATTGCTATTTGCAGAAGACACACTTGAGTGATAAAGAGTGATGGAAAATGAAAAAATCAGCAAGGAAATACCAGACAAATGCAAACAAAAAGAAAACAGATACAGCAATATTAATACTAGATAAGGTGAAATTTAAGGTTAAAACATTATAGAGGATTGAAAAAGAATCATTACATACTAATAAATAGCACAGTTTAGGAATTTCACTAAATCATTGTAGGGGCTCCTGGGTGGCTCAGTTGGTTAAGCATCTGCCTCTGGTTCAAGTCATGATCTCAGGATCCTGGGATGGAACCTGCATTGGGCTCCCTGCTCAGCAGGGAGTCTGCTTCTCCCTCTCCCTTTGCCCCTCCTTCCCCACTCGTGCCCTCTCTTGCTATCCCAAATAAATAAATAAAATCGTTGAAAAATAAAGAAAAAAATAAATCATTATAAACTATATGTACTAAAAAAAAACATGGCAGTTAAGTAGGGGGAGCAAAAACTACTACATATGTAAGGAAAACCTGAAGAAAATGCAATTGTAACAGGAGCCTTTAATACAGTTTGCTTAAAACCTAGTCATCAAGGGTATGTAAGGATAGAAGAATCTAGTAATACAGTCAATAAACTTGATTTAATAGACATATGCAGTGGGGCCCAGGAGCTGCTTTGTACCAGCTTTGGAGAGCCAGCTGTATGTCCGCCCCACCTCCTGCTTGCGTGATGTCACGCTACTAGCTAGAAACAGGCCGTGGTGGCCACAGATACACCTGGAAACGCACATGCCGCAGATGCTGCAGCCGTCGTGTCCAGAGAGCTGGCTGTTCAACTTCTATCAGCACACTATTAGGTCTGTACGTGAAAATTTACATTTAGATAGAGAATATCGTTTTTCTCATACACTCAGAGAACATCTTGAAAAATTAATCATGTACTTGATTCAAAACCTTAACAGATTCTAAAACTGGAGATTTCTACAAGCTATATTTTTCTGATCATACACCAATGACACTTGAAATAAGTAATATAAATGTGACAAGAATTACTTCCGACAATTTAGAAACATACTCCTGGTAAGCGCTAGATCAAAAGAGCACAATAAAAGGGAAATCAGAATCATCTAGAAAACAAGGAAAGAGAGAACCATTCATTCAGAATCTATGAACGGATGTAAAGCTCTACTCCAAAGAAATTGTATAGCCTTAAATGCCTTTATCATTAAAGAAGAAAGAGTAAGGACAAATAATGCAAAGAGCCTAGGAACTAATCTTAAGAAACTGGAAAGAAAAAAAGCCACAACATGAACCAAGAAGCAATAAAAAGAGATCTAATAACAATAAAAAATGAAACTAATAGAACAGAAAACACAGAATAGAAAGGATAAAAAAAAGAAAGAAAGAAAGCTGAAAACTGACTCTTTGGAGGGAAAAAGTAAATAAATTTTTTCATCAGGATCTTGAATAAAAAAAACAAGAGAGCAAACATAGAGCAATATTAAAATTAAGAAAAGAATTATAACCACATGTAGGAACAATTAAGGTAATTTATAAGAAAATGACACTAAGGAGACGTTTGAAAATGCTTTTCCTGCAAAACACAGATTCTTTAAACTGATCTAAGAAGAAAAGGAAAACTCAAATATTCCAATGACCCTAAAATTGGAAAAGAGATTAAAAGTCTACCATTCAAAACAGCACAAGACCATCTGGGTTCATTGCTATGTTTTAGCCATCTTTTAAAGAACAGACAAATATTTATTTAGTCTATTCCATTCCTAGGAAGAAGATGAAAATGTCTCCAGTTAACTTTCATAAGATAAAATTATTCTAATATCAAATCTGATAAACAAACCTGTTAATCAAAATTGTTTTAGAAAAGAAGGGAAGAAGAGGAAGAAAACTTTCTTATAGATGTTAGCTCCATAAGAATGGGATGTTTACGCTTAAATACTATAGCCTCCGCACCCCGAGTAACACGTGACAGAAAGCAGGTACTCAGTAAACATCGTTTGAATGAATAATAGACCAATTTTCCTCATGGATAAAGTTGACAAAACTAAAAACAAATGTTAGTAAATAGAATCTGACAACACATCAAAATATTTATAGCATATTAACAGATGCTGAAAAGACATTTGATATCTTAATGTCATAAAGTATTTTAATTAAAATCAGACATTACAGAGGGAATGATACATAATACCAAAATTCTTTATTGTTATTATCGTGAAAATTCTAGCCAATTCAACAAGTAAAAAAAAAGTAAAATAATGAATATAGGCATCAAAAAAGAAAAAAAAGGAGTAATATATTATTGTTGATGCATGCTTCTGTATTGAAAACCCAAATATCTTGGAGAAATTTCCATAGGAATCATTGAGTGACAAAATCAAAATACACTGAAGTGGGGATAATATCTCATTCCCTAAAACAATAGCAAAAAAACACAAATATGCAAGAGGGAGAGAGATTTGCAAGCATGGAAAGATATATAGAAGGTTATTTTGGATTATCATGTGTCAAAGAACTGGGTGAAGGAAGAAGAACAGGAAGGAAAAGCCAGGTAAAATCCAAATGCAAAAAAAAATTTTCATATGTATACACATACACACTTATGGAAAATTATGAATTTATATGCATTTATGCAAAATTATGTATATATGCACGTGTACAAAATATAAATAAGTTAAAATTTTATTTTTATTAACAAAATAGTTTTTAAAGGGTTCATTTTTTTTTAATTTTTAAAGGATTATGTTGCTTCAAAGGAAGGTACAGAATGAAAGAATTCAGAGGTTATCCTTCCCAACTACAACTCAAGGTGTTGAGAGGCAAATTGAGAACACAGACAGCATGAACTCGGATGCCATCTCCTTCCAGAGCACTGCTCTAGCACCCCTGGCCTGCTTTCTGACACAGTCTTTCTCTGCAACTTTCCATAGGGAACGTCTTCCAACCACTTGGTGATTTATCAGCCATAAGAGGGAATTAGCCAACAACCACAAGTGTGTGCAGCTCGATGCAATTTCTCCACCAATGGGCCCCTTTAGAGTGTCACTTTCATTCCTTTATGTTCCTGCTCCAATAACTGCATGATTAAAATTTCTAATTGTTTATTTTCTCCAAGCTTCTTCCAATCCTTCTGTTGCACAACTATAAAACCAGGAGTAGGTGAGACTGTCTCGAAGAGCCTTCCTTCTAAGGCAGCAACCCCTCACCCCATTCATTTGACCATGGTTTTCAGAAAAGGGTAGTTCATTAAACATTCAGAGGGATGCCCTTGAGGTATACTCACTCCATGGTTGAATGGATGGTTCAAATGTGTTCAGTGATGCTAGAAATATTCAGTGTATTTTATCTTATAAAGTAACAAAAATATTAGAGAGTTTAAATCATCTTATTCATTAAGATTAAAGTAATATGTTTAATCCTACATTTTTGTTTTAAACTTGGAATAAAAAATATTTTAATATAAAAAGTGAATTTTTTATTCTTATAACTTATATCCTCTGACTATGAGGTATATTTTGGATCCTGGGGCAGTACCAAGATTATTCTTATATTTGTTTTCACTATGGCATTATTTAAAAATCCCAGTTCACACAAGTCCATGGGAACAAAAGATGAACATACATGTTATGTCTTGAGATATTTGGATATTCTTAAATTGGACTAATCCAAAAAGCATCGATTGTTTCATTATAAATAATCACCTTTTTCTTTTCTTTTCTTTTCTCTTTTCTTCTCTTCTTTTTTCTTAGAGAAAGAGAAAGCAAGTGGAATGGGGGGGTGACAGAGGGGGAGGGAGAGGGACAGAGGTGGAAAGAGGGAGAATCTGAAGCAAGCTCCACTGCTCAGTGTGCAGCCTGAGTTAGGGCTTGATCTCACAACCCTGAGATCATGACCGGAGCAGAAATCAATAGTCAATCACGTAACCGACTAAGCCACCCAGGCACCCCATTATCTTTTTCCTTTTAAAGAAACTATGGGCTTTGATTGTTCATCTTCGATATTGCAACAGTCCTTTGTGTGTTTTAAACTAATATATAACTTTTAAAACCACAAAATTATGCTCTTTTGATTAAAACTCTTTAAGCTATACTAAGTTCATGACAGACTACTTCGTTTAGTAAAAATATTTAATTAACATTCAATAGCACAATAACATTCATCACCTTGAATCGCCCTCCCGAAATCAAGAGAGACCTGTATGTAGATTACAGAGAAACTGAGTAGGTCTGGAGCCATTTATTGGCAGTTAGCTCATTATAGCCAAACAAAACTTACAATTATAAGGTGGAATGTCTTTCTAGAGACAAATATAGCTTGTCTACATATTTTTAAATGCTTAATTTCTCCTATTAATATGAATCTGGCCCAATTCCTTGTAAAATAACATCCAGGTCATTTCACTGTAGAGTTACACTTGTCCTTCCTCATATTAACAAACAGCAACTAGTTACACACTGAAATCACTCTTCTTCTAGTCCTCAGATTTCCCCTTTGTCCCCCAAAGGGGAAACAGACATCTCAGTCCATCCTGACACATTATTGTCATTACTTGATGAATACCCGGCTTTTCCCCAGTAGAGTGTAAATTCTGTGAAGTCAGGATCCTGGTCTATCTGGATCCCCAGTGCCATTGTTTCTTGAGATTGTATAGTTCCCAAAATAGTAGGAGCTCAGTATTTGTGGAAACAAGAAGAGGAGGAATGGGGAGAGGAAGGAAGGAAAGAAGGAAGTCAGGAAACGAGCAGGCGTATAATAATAAATGATAGCTTCTTGTTCAATAAGTGCTCACGATTATTATTGCTGTCACCACTCACATTTTATGGATGGAGTTGTAAGTCCATTTGCTTGCATTTACAAAGACTTCATTAGTCCTTCAGACATTTTGTTGGGCCTTCGCTACAATATAATCATATTTCCAGGCTAACGTCTCTGAAAGAAATTTACTGTGGCTTCTGTTTTATTTCTAAGCGAAGCATAGGGTATCGACATTTTCAAACAAAACAAAACAAAACAAAAAAGTTTTTCTGAAGATATTTGAACCAAGAACAGCAAGTTATGTTTCACAAGGAAATGGATTTTCTATTAACCAGCAAATTCCATTAAATGGCTGTTTCATAGAGTTCTCGGCAAAACGGTGTTTTTAAAAATTTACATGTTTAAATTTAGATCACTGGAAAGTCCATTTCAAGAATGTTTTCTGAACACAGAAAGAGCATCCTCACTCGGTTGTGAAGAAGGCCAATTTTCTTCTACCATACAATTTCACTCAGCATTTTGCTCTTCTGAGATAGAAAAACAGGCTATGACACTCTGTTAGCCTTTAAAGTTTCTATTGCAGTCCACATCATCATCTCAAGAGCACTATTATATTTTAGCGCTTTTCAGAAAATTTATCATACTCAAAAATATGGCTATTTGTCAACATCCTCATCTGAACCAAGATGAATTTTCCCCTCCCCTACCTTTCTCACCAGGAATGCTTCCTCAGTGTTTGAAATTATTTTAAACTGAAAAAGTAATTCTCCATCTTTGTTGGTTTGATCCAAAAAATGGAAACGATGTGTCATTACTGTCCGCACCATCCTAGCCATCACCCATGGCAGACATCACTAATTGATTATGGCAAATTCAGAGCCTAGATTTGAACACAGAGTTCATATCAACCTGGGCTTCCAGGCAGTCACCCACAATTATTTAGATTGTTTATGGTGAAATAAAACTTGTTTTGCCAGAGCTAGTCTAGAAACTACCTGAAAGCAGTTAGGGCAATTAGACACCTTGAGATACATTTCAGTTCTATTATTCGTTCTTATCTACAAATCTTTTTACCCCCCAAAGTTGGGAAACACAACTCAAGCAATCTTTTATACCCTAGAGTAGTAAGATTTCAACATCTGTCATGCTGTTGTCAGCCATCAAGTAAGAGAGTAGGGACTAGGTGATAGGTTTAAGTCGTAGTAGTTGTATGTCCTATGGAAAGATTGCAGCGGTCTCTTTAGATCTCACATAAATCAAGAAAAAGAAAGTACGTGAGAAGTCAGTAAGATGCATGTTATTGGAAATGCAGAATAAAGTTGGTCTTGGGCGAAAAAGAGTGGAAAAGAGATACCAAGAAGAAAGGGAGAGAGGATAGAACTAACCCTGCCCATTCAAGTTGACAAAACATGGGACAAGAAAGGAATGAACTCTGCTGCAGGATGGGAGGCCCAGAGTGTGAAACAAGGTATGGCCACAATCAACTAGCCCAAAGCTACCACATTTTACCTCAAAAAGTGTGGTGTCTGTGTCATTTTTGCATCTGTGTTTGTATTTTGTGTTATGGTCCATTCAACTC
>NC_048223.1:93847948-93855199 GCF_002007445.2 Ailuropoda melanoleuca
AAGTTGGGAAACACAACTCAAGCAATCTTTTATACCCTAGAGTAGTAAGATTTCAACATCTGTCATGCTGTTGTCAGCCATCAAGTAAGAGAGTAGGGACTAGGTGATAGGTTTAAGTCGTAGTAGTTGTATGTCCTATGGAAAGATTGCAGCGGTCTCTTTAGATCTCACATAAATCAAGAAAAAGAAAGTACGTGAGAAGTCAGTAAGATGCATGTTATTGGAAATGCAGAATAAAGTTGGTCTTGGGCGAAAAAGAGTGGAAAAGAGATACCAAGAAGAAAGGGAGAGAGGATAGAACTAACCCTGCCCATTCAAGTTGACAAAACATGGGACAAGAAAGGAATGAACTCTGCTGCAGGATGGGAGGCCCAGAGTGTGAAACAAGGTATGGCCACAATCAACTAGCCCAAAGCTACCACATTTTACCTCAAAAAGTGTGGTGTCTGTGTCATTTTTGCATCTGTGTTTGTATTTTGTGTTATGGTCCATTCAACTCACACAGGTTTTCTTTAGTGGTACAGCATGTTTTTACAATCAAAGTGATGGAATGGGGATGCTTCCTGATTATGAAGCAAACTGGAAGAGAGAGTGGTAATTATTTGGGTTGATAACCTTCAGAGCCCAAACCCAAGCAATAATCACACATTCCCACCATTTTCCTTATGGAAGTGGCAAGAACATACCAATGGTTATAGGCTAATATTTTTAGCCGGAAAAATTTTACTAATTTGTATGTTTAAAGTGATTGCATGCTCTCTATAAAATAAACACTCTTTATTATACTACAATAGAATATTTGGNCTTTGTCCCCCAAAGGGGAAACAGACATCTCAGTCCATCCTGACACATTATTGTCATTACTTGATGAATACCTGGCTTTTCCCCAGTAAAGTGTAAATTCTGTGAAGTCAGGATCCTGGTCTATCTGGATCCCCAGTGCCATTGTTTCTTGAGATTGTAAGAGCTCAGTATTTGTGGAAACAAGAAGAGGAGGAATGGGGAGAGGAAGGAAGGAAAGAAGGAAGTCAGGAAACGAGCAGGCGTATAATAATAAATGATAGCTTCTTGTTCAATAAGTGCTCACGATTATTATTGCTGTCACCACTCACATTTTATGGATGGAGTTGTAAGTCCATTTGCTTGCATTTACAAAGACTTCATTAGTCCTTCAGACATTTTGTTGGGCCTTCGCTACAATATAATCATATTTCCAGGCTAACGTCTCTGAAAGAAATTTACTGTGGCTTCTGTTTTATTTCTAAGCGAAGCATAGGGTATCGACATTTTCAAACAAAACAAAACAAAACAAAAAAGTTTTTCTGAAGATATTTGAACCAAGAACAGCAAGTTATGTTTCACAAGGAAATGGATTTTCTATTAACCGGCAAATTCCATTAAATGGCTGTTTCATAGAGTTCTCGGCAAAACGGTGTTTTTAAAAATTTACATGTTTAAATTTAGATCACTGGAAAGTCCATTTCAAGAATGTTTTCTGAACACAGAAAGAGCATCCTCACTCGGTTGTGAAGAAGGCCAATTTTCTTCTACCATACAATTTCACTCAGCATTTTGCTCTTCTGAGATAGAAAAACAGGCTATGACACTCTGTTAGCCTTTAAAGTTTCTATTGCAGTCCACATCATCATCTCAAGAGCACTATTATATTTTAGCGCTTTTCAGAAAATTTATCATACTCAAAAATATGGCTATTTGTCAACATCCTCATCTGAACCAAGATGAATTTTCCCCTCCCCTACCTTTCTCACCAGGAATGCTTCCTCAGTGTTTGAAATTATTTTAAACTGAAAAAGTAATTCTCCATCTTTGTTGGTTTGATCCAAAAAATGGAAACGATGTGTCATTACTGTCCGCACCATCCTAGCCATCACCCATGGCAGACATCACTAATTGATTATGGCAAATTCAGAGCCTAGATTTGAACACAGAGTTCATATCAACCTGGGCTTCCAGGCAGTCACCCACAATTATTTAGATTGTTTATGGTGAAATAAAACTTGTTTTGCCAGAGCTAGTCTAGAAACTACCTGAAAGCAGTTAGGGCAATTAGACACCTTGAGATACATTTCAGTTCTATTATTCGTTCTTATCTACAAATCTTTTTACCCCCCAAAGTTGGGAAACACAACTCAAGCAATCTTTTATACCCTAGAGTAGTAAGATTTCAACATCTGTCATGCTGTTGTCAGCCATCAAGTAAGAGAGTAGGGACTAGGTGATAGGTTTAAGTCGTAGTAGTTGTATGTCCTATGGAAAGATTGCAGCGGTCTCTTTAGATCTCACATAAATCAAGAAAAAGAAAGTACGTGAGAAGTCAGTAAGATGCATGTTATTGGAAATGCAGAATAAAGTTGGTCTTGGGCGAAAAAGAGTGGAAAAGAGATACCAAGAAGAAAGGGAGAGAGGATAGAACTAACCCTGCCCATTCAAGTTGACAAAACATGGGACAAGAAAGGAATGAACTCTGCTGCAGGATGGGAGGCCCAGAGTGTGAAACAAGGTATGGCCACAATCAACTAGCCCAAAGCTACCACATTTTACCTCAAAAAGTGTGGTGTCTGTGTCATTTTTGCATCTGTGTTTGTATTTTGTGTTATGGTCCATTCAACTCACACAGGTTTCCTTTAGTGGTACAGCATGTTTTTACAATCAAAGTGATGGAATGGGGATGCTTCCTGATTATGAAGCAAACTGGAAGAGAGAGTGGTAATTATTTGGGTTGATAACCTTCAGAGCCCAAACCCAAGCAATAATCACACATTCCCACCATTTTCCTTATGGAAGTGGCAAGAACATACCAATGGTTATAGGCTAATATTTTTAGCCGGAAAAATTTTACTAATTTGTATGTTTAAAGTGATTGCATGCTCTCTATAAAATAAACACTCTTTATTATACTACAATAGAATATTTGGGTAGCAGAAATTAACTTCTCTGTACATCTTTCTTTTTTTCATTCCCCCAAGATCCATGATCAAAGCTGTTCTAAGAGTTGTAATACTAAAGGAAAGCATTGTTTTTCTTATACAGAGGGATGGTCTTCCCAACCCAGTATATACGGAAGGCATTATTTCAGTGCTTTCCACTATCCTGATGGAATAATTCTGTCCCGAGCCATCCACATCACTTACCCGCACCCATTACAAGCATGACTGTTAAACAGTATATTTTGAGGTCACGGCCTCATTTGTAAAATTTTTTTTGTAAAACAGAATTAAATGTGTGAACTTGTTCTCATATAAATGTCATTTTTGACAGCTTGAGAGAGAGACATCTTTTTTCCTATTCTTCTGGAAATAATAATCCAGCTTCCAGCTACCTTAATATTATGTAAAGTCCTGGTTAAAAAGATAAATAAATAAATAACCCTGCCCTGAGATCCACTCTGACTCCTCTCATGTACATCCCTAGCTAATGCTAAAAGTATAATATGATTTTTATAAAGATGGGATGTGCCTCGACATAAAATAAAATATGGTGCTATCAGAAGGAAGCCAGAGGAGTTTATGAAGTTTCAAAATCTTCCCCGTATTTTTCTGTTTTGCTAAATATAGAACCCATGAATCATATGAATGGGTGTGCTCAGCGTTCCTCTCCCCAGCTCCAAGCTCTTTTCCTTTTGGGAGGGGGCGGCTTGAAATGTGGAACACTGTCTCAGTTTGCTTTCAACCCTCTGGTCTCCCATCAAAGTAGTAGCAGTCTAGAAACTGTTACCGGTTTTTCCCTGGTCCAACTGGAGACACAATTTCAGGAAAGAATGAAACACTCTGTATCAGTCAGAATTCCCCAGAGAAGCAGAAAGTAGAATTGCATTTATTTATGGATATATAGCTATACAGATAGACATAAGATATATATATGATATATAAATAAGATATAAAATAGGATATATATACACATACATAAACACACATTTATATATTATGTATATAATATATAATACACACACACACACACACACACAGTCTTGAGTCCAAAATCTTCAGGGCAGACCAGCAGGGTGGAAGCTTAGGCAGGATTTCTATGTTACAGTCTTGAGGCAAAATTTATTCTTCTTCCTAAAAACTCAGTTTCTGTACTAAAGATATTCAACTGATTATATAAGTGCCGCTCACATTGTCAAGGGCAATTTCTTTCATCTAAAATCAATCATAACTGTAAATGTTAATCACATCTACAAAATACCTTCATGACAACATCTAGGCTAGTATTTTACCAAACAACTGGGCGCAGTAGTCTAGCCAAGTTGACAATTGAAATTAACCATCATGCATCAGGCCTAGCGATGTCTCAAATTGTTGATCTTCTAGAAATTAATTCTTTACATATCATTCTACCAGATGAATAAATATATGATTTTTCTTGTTCTAAAATAAATTCAAGAAATGTCAAAATGATGGCTACATACAGAGCACAGAGCCTTTAGAAGTGGAGGGGAAAATTGTGTCACAAGCCTTAGAGTTGTTTAAAGATAAAAGAAAAGCTCTAAGATATTGCAAGGTCCTTAAATATAGGAATAAATTATAGGAATAAAAGTAAAAATAAATTGGAATTGGAAAGCATTCTCAGGGTAGATGTCTGATACTGTTATCGCCCCAGAAGTATATGCCTTCTAAAATTGAAGCAACACCGCTGAAGTCAATACACATGCAAGACCCGCTGCACCAGAATCTGGAGGGTTTTTTCCTTTTACAGGAAAGAGAGTACAATCTTTTTTAGGTGTTTACATTCTCTGGGATTGCTTTCATTTCAATAAATAAGATCAAGAAGAAAATGAAGGTGTTTTATTATCGCCCAAAATTCAACAATAAATAGACACAATGTGGAACTGATTTAGTTTACGACGCCATAAATTCAACATCCTATTGTTCTAAAAGTGCCTTTCATTTATGCTTTAGTGTTGTTATTCAACATGATTGCATGCCTGCTATGTCCCAGGCTCTCTGCTGTGGACTGGCGATGCAGTGATTTCCAGCATCATGGCAGTGACCCTCAGAAAGAATTTCTTGTGTTTATAAAATACCCGTGAGGCAGAGAGATAATATTTTTTTCTGTGCGTAAATGCATAAACATGGCCTGAATGGCTATTCCACCACCTGCCAGATAGATGCATCAGCCAAGCTGGGTCAACAATGTCTGTGTATGCTTAGTAACGTCCCTCTCTGAAGTGTGCCTACCTCCCAACACATCTGCCACCCACGCTCCCAAATCCATCATTTTTTTTCTTTCTTTCCTGGCTCCTTTGAGTTTTTCCTCAACATAGCAGGATCGTCACTTATTTGTTAGTACCTGTTTCTTGTTCATCCTTATATCCCCTGTTCTTGGCACAATGCCTAGAAAAGGAAAAAAGATGAATACTCATTTGTTGCATGAATGAACAAATAGCAATTCTCAATTATATGAACTCTGAAACCTGCCCTGGACCTGGGAAGGAGGGAAATATACCTTACTCCGTGACCAAACAGGCATTCCCAACCACGGTCTGTGTCTGTTACTATCTTTGAAAAGATACATCTTTAAGAATAGAAAACCCAGAAATGGACCCACAGCTATATGGTCAACTAATCTTCGACAAAGCAGGAAAGAATACAATGGAAAAAAAAAAAAGTCTCTTCAAAAAATGGTGTTGGGAAAACCGGACAGCAACAAGCAGAAGAATGAAATTTTACCACTTTCTTACACTATACACAAAAATAAATTCAAAATGGATGAAAGACCTAAATGTGAGACAGGAAACCATCAAATCCTAGAGGCCAACACAGGCAGCAACCTCTGTGACCTCGACCATCACAACTTCTTACTAGCTATGTCTCCCGAGACAAGGGAAACAGAAGCAAAAAGGAACTATTGGGACTTCATCAGGATAAAAAGCTTCTGCACAGCAAAGGAAACAATCAACAAAACTAAAAAGCAACCTTCAGAATGGGAGAAGGTATTTGCAAATGACATATGTGATAAAGGTTTAGTATCCCAAATCTATAAAGAACTTATCAAACTCAACACCTCAAAGCAAATAATCAAGTTAAGAAATGGGCAGAAGACATGAATAGACATTTTTCCAAAGAAGACATCCAGATAGCCAACAGACACATGAAAAGATGCTCAGCATCACTCAGCATCAGGGAAATACAGATCAAAACCACAATGAGGTACCACCTCACACCAGTCAGAATGGCTAGGATTAACAACTCAGGAAATACCAGGTGTTGGCGAGGATGCAGAGAAAGGGGAACCCTCTTATACTGTTGGTGGAAACGCAAACCAGTGCAGCCACTCTGGAAAACAGTATGGAGGTTCCTTAAACAGTTAAAAATAGAAGTACCCTATAATCCAGCAATTGCACTACTAAGTATTTACCCAAAGGATATAGAAATACTGAATCAAAGGAGTATATGCAATCTGATATTTATAGCAACATTATCAACAATAGTCAAATTATGGAAAGAGCCCAAATGTCCATCGACTGATGAATACAGAAAGTGTGGTATATATACACAATGAATCATTACTCAGTCACAAAAAAAGAATGAAATCTTGCCATTTGCAATGACATGCATGGAACTAGAGTGTATTATGCTAAGCGAAATAAGTCGAAGGCAAACACCATATGACTTCACTCATATGTGGAATTTAAGAAACAAAACAGATGAATGTGGGGGAAAGGGGGAAAAAAGAGGGAAACCATAAAAGACACTCTTAAGAGGAAACAAGCTGAGGGTTGCTGGAGGGGAGGTGGGTGGGGGGATGGGCTAACTGGGTGATGGGTGTTAAGGAGGGCACTTGTGATGAGCGCTGGGTGTTACGTGTAAGTGATGCATCACTGAATTCTACTCCTGAAACTAACATTACACTGTATGTTAACTAACTAGAATTGAAATAAAACTTGAAACATTAAAAGAAGTATTACATCTTTGAAGTGCAAGAACAATGAGGACCCTCTCTTAACCTGAGAGAATCAAGCTCTAATGCCCTGAAGCATCTATTGTATGTCAGAAATTAAAGTCTCTCTTATGCATCTAGAATGTTCTGTGTCATCCTTAGGAAAACTGCAGAAATAGTCACCCAAATCATTTTCTGTGTTCAGATGAGAAAGGCCGAAGGGAGGTATGCCCATACCCGAGTGGCAACTTTTCCATACTGTAGCATTGCAAATACACTGTGTAACTATAACTATATATATATATATATATAAAAAAAAAAAAAAAAAAAAAAAAAAAAAAAAAAAAAAAA
>NC_048223.1:93855221-93985044 GCF_002007445.2 Ailuropoda melanoleuca
ATATATATATATATATATAAAATTAACTAGATATTTACTCTTCATTATTGGCTAGTTCCTTCCATTTCCCCCTCTTCTGTTTAATCCTGACCAGTTTAATTCTATATTGGTGGCAGGAACCTATATTTTGTCGCTGTTATTTTAACGCATCACTATTAGGTAACACTTCAGGTCCTGTTTGTCAACTTTTGTGCTGCATCACCAGAGGGCCCCAGACCACGGGGAGTTCCACGCTTCCGGCCCCTTGTGTTCCTCAAGCAGTGTCTGCTATTTCTCAGTAGGCCACAGAACACAGTCAGTGCCAAGAATTTTGGGCGATTGGGGCGGAGAACCTAGAACCCCACTGTCAAGTCTGTTGCAGAGCAGAAAGCAATAGAAGCTAATCCAGGGACAGACAGAACTCCAGGTGGAGGAGGGAGTGAGCAGGACTGAGCGTTCCCCATGCAGTGGATGCCTGCTGGCCGGCTGACTCACCACCTTATTTTCCTCTCATCGTTCTCCTGAGAAAAACAGGACTCCCTCTCCTATGCTTTGCTGCTCTTGGTAGGAGCCCAAACCTCAAAGCAGCTGGGACGACAAGGTGAAAACAAGGATTTTTGATCACATCATATGAAGCCTTGATATAAGGAGAAGAGAGCCTACCTCCTGTTTCCATGAAACAAAATACGGCTCAGCAGTTTGCTTAATCAGAATACATCTTGGCTCTTTTTTCGGCTATTTTATCGCTCTAAGTCTGCCAACCATTCTTTTAAGACGGATGTGACAGGAACAGTGCAACCCGTATGTCTCTCCAATAACAATAAGCAGAGAATTATTACAGATCTGGGAGAGGCACGCTTTTCATGTACCCTTATTGTGCTACTGAATTCCCTCATCTAAAATTTCAAGTAGTATCTGTAACAGCCTAAAATGGGTTTTTCATGTCACTTGTGGGGATAAGCGATACTGATAAATAAGTCATTCAGTTAGGGCTTTTCTTTGTGTATGAAAGATGTTTGCTATCCCTTAATAGGTTTAAAAATAAAAGATCAGCCCTACACAGACTAGTCCCTTCCTCAAAGACCTAAGTCAGCTCTGGGTGTGTTGACCAGACAAAGAAGTACCCCATTTGGTGTAAGTTGCTGAGGAAAATGAGATGAAGCATATTTCCATGCTCCTTGATGGTTTTTCCCTTCAGAGAAACTACAAGAATAATAACATGGTACTCGTGAAGCGTAAATACATAACAACAGTAAAAGCAAAGACAGCTGGCCCTGGAACAGCGTGGATTTGTATCACACAGTCTACTCACGTGCAGATTTTTCCGATAGAAATGTATTTTTCTTATGAGTTCCTTAACAACATTTTCTTTTCTCGAGCTTATTTTATTGTAAGACTACAATTTTAATACACGTAACATATGAAAAGTGTGTTCCTTGACTGATGTTATCAGTCACTATCCTGTCCACACTAGGCTATTAGTAGTTAAGTTTTGGGGGGAGTCAAGGTTATAGTGGATTTTTGGCTGCCCAGGGATCAGCGCTTCTAGCCCCCACATTGTTCAACGGTCAGCTCTACTGGAGCACTTGCTGGGAGCAAGCAGGTACTCGTCTAAGCATTTTACATTTACCAGTTAATTTAATCCCGATTAAAAAACCTCATGCAAGGGATGCCATTATAATCTCATTTTACCTATTAGGAAACTAAGGCACCGAGGGATAAGTAGCCTTCGGTCACACAGGAAGTACACTGAAATGATACTGAAATAAAAACAGTTGGGTAAGAATGGTACCTCTTGTCACTAAATTTTGTTTCCATCACCACTTAATTAAAACTTGGCTTAGGAAAATTTTCATTTTCTCAAAATAAGAAAAAAAACAAAAATTCTGCTTGCCTTCAGCCAGGCCTCCCCTCCTAGCTGTTAGCAGCCTGCACGTTCTAACACATGGCAGATCCTTCTGCTGACAAAGTTAAATGGAGGCCAGTTCTCCCTAAATATTCACGCTGCGGGTAAAGAGAACCGCGATCTGCTCAAGTGGATTGAGCTATCTGTGGTGATGTCATATTGTTCCTCTTTCTGCATCAGAATCAGAATAACGGAGACTTCTGAAATCTCCAAGAGTCCCCAGAATGGTCATTGTAGCCATCATCATCTCCGTGCCACAAAACTTATTAAAGAACGAAGTCTCTGGTTCATTCACACAGCCGTCCTCCTCTTGCCCACGGAGCTCCCCGCTCTAGCGCTTGACCGTCTCTGGCTAACCTGTGCTTAGCAAGCACAATTCCTTACTGGGGCCTTACTGAACATTTTAAAAAGAGCAGTAGTTTTTAAATACAGTTACATACTGCTTCCTTAGTATCTTGTGCAAGTATCTTGTGCATTTTAAGTGAGCCTTTTTACCTAAATCCTACCTAGACAGACCTTACTCTCCAAAATAAAATTTGCCAGATTTTAAATCTGAGGCAAGTTCAAGGTAACAAATGGCCTCAGGTTCCACTACGCACAACACAGAAATTTTATAGCTCCTTAGCTTGTGTCTTAGTTCCGGACTTTGCTCCCCAAATGATGAAGCTAATTTAATTAAGGGTCTGTGGAAGCAATGGCCCGTTTAGTGCTGGAAACAGGAAGCAACACACATCATTTCTGTCCCTTCCTGCATCCCCCTCCGCCCTCGAACCTAGGGATGTGAGCATCTCATAGACAATGCCCTGCGGTTTTAAGAAACAGAGCAGGTCAGAGAATTCTCAGACTAATCTCAGGTGCGTGGCTTATTGTAGGGACCCACAGGTGTGCGTCTGAGGACACAGTGTAGAGAAAAGTCAGGCTAACCAGAGGCTTCACTACCCAGTGAGCCCCATAATCTATGACCGCTAACTTTGGTTGAACACTCTGGCCAGGCACCTTTCTAAATGCTTCATGTGTTTTACTCATTTGTCTTCACAGGGAAATGATGAAATAGGTACTATTCTTATCATCCATGTTTTACACATGAGAACTCTGAAGCACAGAGAAGTTAAGTGACTGGCCAAGGTCACACACAGCTAGTTAGAGTCAAACATTTGGATCCAAGCCTTCCGGCTTCTGCATACCTGAGCTGAACTACTCTATTCCAACTGCTTCTCAGAACAGAAGTTTAATCTTCTTCCTGGCCTCAGAGATAAAGGAATGGTCGGTAAATTACCTGAGGGATCACGGAGAAGTAGGATTTCGGAAAGCCCTGTGTTTGGGATTTTCATTTGTTTTTGGAGGGGAAAAAAAGACTCCTTATAATAATTATCATAATGTTTGTCTAGCAGAGAACCTTTGGACACATTTATCTGACTTTCCAGGGTGGGAGTAAACAACAGTTAAGGCCCCCATTTGTACCTACAGTTATGACAATTTAAGAATCCAGCGAATACCAAAAGCACCAACATGGGTCACAGATGATATAAACAGAGCAGCAGACCCAGAGGATGAGGGATTCCTGAGCCCATTTATCCCACTACATCCAATCAGTATGTATTTGTTGATAGAAACATTCAGGTTTCAACCTTTTCAGTGTTCCTGACATTTACTTAGACCCAAGGAACAAGGGGAAATTTCACGGTAGTCTACAAAAGCAATCAAGTCATTGGACCATCTCCACTGCAGAGTTTCAAACTAGCAAAAGCCATTTCTCTTTGGAGAGCAGGAATGAGTCTGGAGCTTTCAGAGCCTAGAATCTAAACCAGAATATACGGAGAGCCTGACCTTATTTATCTTGCACAATTAATGTGCTGCAGGTGCCTAGAAGCATGCCCAGCAGAGAGAAGACACTGAATACACCAAGTGAAAGTTGGTCAGTGAATGACTTGGAACAGCAGAGCTCTCTGAGTCTGGTTCCATTCCTGGTTTGAGGGAAACAGGTAGCACCCTTATGCAAACTTATTCTAGAATTCCTTCTGCAGGATTTGCAATCTGAAAACATAACAGACAAGGGAAAAAACTTGGCTCAAACTTACACCTCTAAGACTATATTAGCAGCCCCAGGACTTGTTGACTATAATACCAGCATTTGATCACTGGTTGAAGGTCAAGAGGTCTATCCCCCCACAGCATGTATCTCAAACTCATTTGCAAAGTCATGCAGTATAATGGTTAAGAATTTGATCCTTGTGAGCTACCCTACGACCCAGCCATTGCACTACTGGGTATTTACCCCAAAGATACAGACGTAGTGAAGAGAAGGCCATATGCACCCCAATGTTCATAGCCATTGTCCACAATAGCTAAATCATGGAAGGAGCTGAGATGCCCTTCAACAGATGACTGGATTAAGAAGTTGTGGTCCATATATACAATGGAATATTACTCAGCTATCAGAAAGAACGAGTTCTCAACATTTGCTGCAACATGGACGGCACTGGAGGAGATAATGCTAAGTGAAATAAGTCAAGCAGAGAAAGACAATTATCATATGGTTTCTCTCATCTATGGAACATAAGAACTAGGAAGATCGGTAGGGGAAGAAAGGGATAAAGAAAGGGGGGTAATCAGAAGGGGGAATGAAGCATGAGAGACTATGGACTCTGAGAAACAAACTGAGGACTTCAGAGGGGAGGGGGTGGGGGAATGGGATAGGCTGGTGATGGGTAGTAAGGAGGGCACATGTTGCATGGTGCACTGGGTGTTATACGCAACTAATGAATCATCGAACTTTACATCAGAAACCAGGGATGTACTGTATGGTGACTAACATAATAAAAAAATATATTAAAAAAAGAATTTGATCCTTGGGGTCAGATGTAAATTCAAATCTGAGCTTTTCCATACCTTGAAGATTCCAATCTAGTGTGTTATTCTTATATTAACACATTCAGGAGCCTCTTGGACTCTCTGTCCCACTCAGGAATATTCTTTCCTGTACTAAGGGAATCTGACTTTGTCACAGAAAATATTTGTGCTTATTTGGTGATATAAGTCATAAAATATCAAAGACGTGTTGCAGATAAAAACATTTAATTAGCTTAAAATGATTATTGCACAAACTAGCAACGTCATCTAACAGGTAGACTATCAGATTCAAGGAGGAAAGGAAGGCAAATGAGGCAAATATTTTTAAATTCATACAATGTACCAGAAGCTAGGATACTTAACTACCAGCATTTATTGAGCTTAACAGATGCCAACATCTACACAAGCACTTTTATGCCCACGCTTCCTCATATAATCATCACACCTATTCTTTGACGTTGGTAAAGAAGATCCCTTTTTTTCCAAGTGGGGAAACCTTAGCAGGAAAGGGATAACTTGCCCAAGGTCCCTTATCTGAGAAGTGGTGAGTTCAGAACTTAAACCCCCAATCTGGATCCAGAATCTAAGATTCCTCATGCTACCATTTCACTTGCCCCACCATTGACTTAAGCAGAGGGTAAAATCTTGACCCTCATAATTGGAAAGAGTAGGGGTGTAGGATACAATTTTCTGACCAGTTTAGAGCAATAAACACTATTGTATAGGAGGATAACTTCATTGCCTCTCTGTACCACTGAGTTAAATATGCACCCCAACTTCTCTGTCAAATGAGGAATAAGCTACATCTTGATCTTGAACCAGAGATCAACAGGTTTTAACAGAACTCTGAAATTCTGAAGTGTCCACTTACAATGGTTTTGTTGTGTTTGTACCGTGGTCCAATCGCAGCTCAAGTGGTTACATAGAGCAAATTTTCCTTACTCACTCACCATCTTCTCCTAGCTCATGGCTTTTCCTCCAAAACCTTCTCTGGGTACTTTCATAAATAGGCTTCATAATCAGAAATATAAAGAGAATCACAGCAATGCCAATTCCACCCCTGGGACTGGTTCCTGAAGGCATGCTTCAGACCCTTCACTTGCTTTTCAGACAAGAGTAGAAATAATTGGGCTCCGCTAGGTCTATTTTTATGCAATTATTCTGAAGAACAGTCATTATATAGGGAAGAGTCTACCTTCTCCATCTCCATGGGCTTGCTAAATGAGGATAGCAGTTTGTGAAAAGGTGGTTGTAAGCTTTTAAAACCACCACATTTCATACAGTAGTTGGTTTCTTACGTATTTCAATAGGCATGGCCTGGAAGCCCAAACTAAAAAGAAAACCCATCGTTAGCCCTAATTTATTAACAATTCTTTTCTACAATGTCCAGGACTAGGTGACGTGCTCAGAAAAAAAAAAATCCATATAAATTTGCTTCATAAAAACAAATATCATGATTATTAAACCCTGGGAGAGTCTGTCAGTTGGTGGGATATTTGTTTTTATGATGGGTCCAGGGTTGGCCCAGGGAGGGGGGAAGGAGGGGGGAGGTGGACCTGTGTAGCACCTGGTTTCCCAACTGAGCTTTATCTCCCGAGATTTGCAGTGACCTCAGCGCCTTTCACTTACACAAGTAGTTTAGCATGACTGAAAGTGTCCAGGCCAAAGACGCTGGCTCCAGTCCTGGTCCTACTGGCCGATCACTCCATTTAGAT
The DNA here is from genome assembly GCF_002007445.2 of Ailuropoda melanoleuca. NCBI lineage: Eukaryota > Metazoa > Chordata > Mammalia > Carnivora > Ursidae > Ailuropoda > Ailuropoda melanoleuca. The sequence continues at coordinate 93,861,672 of NC_048223.1, forward strand.
CAATTCCCTCATCTCAGAACTGTGTGGATGGGACTGGGTGATTCTGAAGTTTCTCCAGAAGCCTCAAATTCTAGAAGCTCCTTCTTCTACTCCCTCCGCCCTATTCACATACAGACTTCTCAGCCTCTTCTCCTTGCCATGGCAAGCATCACCAGAAGCGGGGGGGGGGGGGGGGGGGGGGGGGCTGTGTGAACTGGTCTGGTTGTCAGACTCCAGGACATGGAGGGGACCACTTTCACCACAAGGCAGGGTCACCGTAAGCGGAATGCTCACTTGGGAGTGGAATGCACTTGGAAGTGGCTTTCCTTTCCTGTTCTCAGGCGTGCAGCTGGAGTGGGAAGTGGACCCCAGGCTGGTTCTCTGAGCCGCTCTATTCCCTCTTCTCTGACAACAGCCAAGCCTGAGCCCACGCCTCCAGATGCAGCTTAGAGGCCATTTCGGGCATTGGGTTGGAAACAATTACATTTTTCCCACAGTGTCTCCTTCTCTCTCTCCCTGTCCTTCCATTCCTGGGCAGCTGGCAGGTGATGGGCTGGGTGTAACTAGCTGGGAGGAAATGAAACATCGGGCTCATACAGTCCAGTTGGCTTTACTGGAGTTCTATGGACTGAGACCTCAGGCCCAAAACCAACTGCCAAACATGTGGTTTTGGCCATTTACTTTCCACGTGGTCCATTTGGGTGTGCTTTCCCAGAGGAAATTCCAGGGAGGATGGGAGATGGGGCTGGATAGGTGGGAGGCAGATGTTCTGAATTCCTTGGGTCTAGTACTACTGTCGCCAAGAATAGTACAATTACCAATAAGATGGTTTGGAGAACTCTCTTTGATTCCAGAAACAAATAGAAGCAATTTTATCAGAAGTTAGCTTAGACCTGAATTAATAGAGTTTGCATAAAATAAAAATGACAAATATATGGCAAAAATTCATTTGTCTGAATTAATTCACATATAGCCTAAACCTTTCTCTTTCTCTGAGTATCTCTAGTTCTATCACTTTCTTTCCCCATCTGTTTCTCTCTCTCTCTAACACACACACACACACACACACACACGTACACACACGCACACCTGCACAAGCCCACGGTACCGTGTGACCATGCAGGTACCACGTGACATCACACGGAGAAGGACTAAGAGTCTACTCCTTCCCAACAAGCCATCTGTCCCAGGAAGCCTCCTAAACCAGAGCCCAAAGAAGAAATAATATGCTTGGTCTCACTTTTTCCTCTCTGAAGCCCACACACCTGCCCACCTTGTAACACGCACACAGCATGTGGCTTACACACCCCGGCATTTCCCCACCCACTGGGAGCTGTGCACCCCAAACATGTTACTGCAGCTGTGGACAGTGAATTCGCAAGGACGTATCCTGGACTGAGAAACTGTGCGGGCAAGAGGCAGCTGCCCTCTGTGTCCAGTGAGCTCAGAGTGCCCTCCTCACCAGCGAAGTCTAGCTGAACTCCCGTCCAGCTTTTCCTGGAGGGCATGACCTCTCCATAATGCAGGTCTCCAGGTCCTTAGCCTCCCATCCTGTCCTGAGAACCCTGTCATCTCCACACCATTGACTGGAGCCTAAACGCTGCTTTGGGTACAGAAGAAAAGGAAACAAAGCTGGAAGAATACCCAGCAGCCACCTCCTCAGGCTGTTGCCAAAACTCAGCTGTAAGGATGACGTCTGGCTTCCCAGAGAAGAAAGGGGAAAGAGGAAAGACAAAGACATTCCAGAGTTGTCAAACTCCAGAGTTCTTTCCGCAGTGATAAGGAATGCAGGCTACATCAAAGACACTGCATTTTTCCTAATACACCCCAAGCAGCTCTCAAGCTGTTGCCATTAAGCGACTCTAATGTTTTCTAATGCACAAGCACACTTACAGTAATTAGACACGGATGCTTCTCTCCGCTCCAGAACCTTAATGCCGGAGCCTAGGAAAGAAAGTCTGGCAGAGTCTTCTCAGTTATAATGGTGACTCTGCTGTCTCTGTTTTCAAGAGGTAGGTGTGACGTGGGGGACAGTGACAGGCTGGTACCACACCCAGGGTGCTCCCCATAGAGCCCAGAGAGGGAGAGCTGTGCCAGGGAGCACCCTCGGCAGCGCCCCACAGCAGCGCAGAGCGGCAGTGAGGGAGAGGGAGAGAGAGGAGGAAAGGTGGGAATAAGGCTCCTCGGCGACTTTCCCGTTTTGCCGCAGGGCTGACCAAGGGTGCCCCACGACACTGCGTTCCTTAGGATGGCAAGGGATAAAGAAGTCCTTTCTGGAGTGATCATGTGTGCTCCTTACCCCATCTGGCTTCCTCAACCCCGGGCAGACACAAACACTGACGCCTCCTACATACAATTTGCTGCCGTAGCCAAGATTGTTCCCAAAGATTACATTTGAAATCCATTGTAAAAATATTACATAGAGTAAAATCTTCCGTTATGCAGAATGGTATACTGTGAAAGGTAAAATTCCTCTCCCCGTCACCTAACCACCCCCCCTCCACCGTGTGCCCTGGCCACAAGTAACCACACTCCACAGTTTACCTTATATCCTTCAAGAAATGATGTATGCATACGCAATCGAATCTGTATATAATACTTTCAAAAATATTCACAGGGAATCACACAGAGCATACCGTTTCATCACTTGCTTTTTAAACTTAATATATTTGGACATTTTTCCATGTCCGTATACTCAAGTGTAATTCATTCTTCTTAAGAACCGAATATTGTTTGGGCAGACCATTATTTAATGAGTCCTCTCATTAGTGACCATTAGGTAATTTCCAGCTGTTTGTTATTACAAGCCATGCTGCAATTAAATTATTTGTACACATATCTTTGTGTACCTGTGCAAGCATATCTTACAAGTGGAATCCTTGGCTTAGAAAGTATGCACATTGTAAATTTAGATAGATGAACTCATATTGCTCTCCACAACAATAATTGAAAGTAAAATGCTGGCTTTTCCACATCCTTGCCAACACGCAGTATTCACCAGTAGGTGAAAATTGTATTTTATTGTTTTACTAAATTTTCATTTTTTAAATTATGAATAAAATTGGGAATATACCCACTTGTTATAAATCCTAAATGTGCATTTATAATGCCCTGTTTGTATACACACAGATACACACCCAGAAACACATTTCCTTCATGAATTCCTTACTCAAATCCTTTAGTCGTTTTCTTTTGGGTTGTTCATTTACTCTCTTGATCTGTAAGAATATATCCATATGTATATGAAATTGCTATGTCTTTATCATATACATTCACATCTTTCTTTCTTTGTCCTTTGAATTGTTAGTACTTTGTTTACAGTATTGTTATAATACTGAAGTTTTCATATTTTTTAAAACATAACATAACATCTGGGTTGTATGTCAGACCCCAAGGGCTTCCCCATTCCAAACTATTTTTTAAATTACTGGCATTTTCTTGTGGCACAATTATTACTTAATTCTTTCAGTGTAAATGTTTCAATTGTTTGGAATTTATTTTGTTGTAAAACATGAGGTAAAGAACCAACTGTACATTGTTCCCAAATTTCCAGTTGCCCAAATATAATTTGTTACATAATCTAATTTTGGCTTTTTAATTCCAAATACTATCCTACATGTCAAACTCAAAACATATGCAGGTTATTTCTAGACTCTAATCTGTTTCATTGATTTGCTACTTCTACCTTGATTATAAGCTGATTTAATTACTCTAACTTTATTATGCATTTCAATATTGGTAGGGCTAGTCTTTCTTCATAGCTTTTAATATGTTTTATTTTCAAGCTGGAGAAGTTACAATCAGATTCTCTCTTCGTGGTTTGGCTTTGGTTTGAGGGTAAGTGCTCTTGTCCTGTGAAAAGCTCCTAGGGTTCTGCGATACCCCCCATAACCTTGGGGGGCAACTAGAATGCAAACCCAAATGCCCTCTTCCATCTGAAGCCAATGGCTCTGTTTAGAAATGTAAATTGGTCAGATTTTGAAGAGAGATCTAGGTTTCTTAGGTTTATATGGCCAACAGAGAAATGTTTCTTCCTAAGTGTGGAATTTTAACGTCCTATTCATATACATGAGTGCATGGGGCAAGGAAGAGCCAGCATCAGAGAGAAGCCTGAGTGGAATCCGGACGTTCTCCTCACCCTCCAGCGCCTCAGAGAACATAAACACAAACGGGCTAGGATTGGTGCAGTCCACGCTGGGTCTGGGTGCTTTATTCAAGCACTGGCGTCATGCACACTGAAACACCCTCAATTAGGATAATGTATGTTGTTAAACTTCAGAGTTCTGATTTATTCTAGAGCCTTCAGAGAAAATTGTAGAGGCCACCTTTAGGCAACAGGTTTGAGCCTTGGAAACCTGATCCAGGCTAAAGGGCCCAGGCTGACCATGGAGCTGAATGCAAACAGGCTCATGAAGGGACCCACCTCGAAACTGCCATAGGCCCTGACCAACCAATTACAACCAGGCACAGTTCCTAAGACTATCAAAAAAGGAAAATTCCATACGTTCCCCATACTCCCTCACTCCGCCCTGTAACTGCGGCCCCTCACCAGCCCGTCCTCGCAGACAATCTCTCCTTTGCTGTCCTGCCCACCGCTCCCTTGGGGTGTATGCAATAAACTTCTTTCTCCTCTGTTCTGCCTTGGATAAATCCTTTCACTGCCTGCGCCACTCACTGGCTTTCATCCAGTTGGGTCACCCCACATTTGGGGGCCCCCATCCAGTTGGGAGAGACACCACAGAAACCTTATTCCGGTGGCCTCTTCTCTTCAAGGAATGAATATTCCTAGTCATCCTTGAAGGAGGTGGGGATGTTGGGAGTCTTTAGGGTTTGGGGGTAAGAGAGATGTGCCTGAGCATCTGACTCTTGATTTCGGCTCAGGTCATGATCTCAGTGTCATGAGATTGAGCCCCGCAGCAGGGCTCAGTGGGGAGTCTGCTTGAGATTCTCTCTCTCCCTCTGCCCTGCCCCTCCCCCCACTCATGGGCTCTCTCTCTTTAAAAAAAAAAATACTTAAATAAAAAAACTAAGGGGGAAATGCGGCTTCACATCTATTGACAAAGGGTCATTTCTGCAACAAATGTCTGACTTTTTGTAAACTCTAGTTTTGCTGCTTAGGGTGAGGTATGCTTTTACTCACTGATTAAACTAAGTTTCTCAGGCCAGCTGCTGTCTCAGCCTCACCCAGCTGACGCAGTTTTCAAATAGTCCAGTAAATCCTATCAAGGCAGGAAGACTCTTTATCCTAAACAAACGAACAAAAATTAAAACCTGGCTTATCCTGGTAGTTACCCCAATTCTACTCTAAGCAGACTGAGCACTCTTGGTTGCATGCAGCCTTTCCTGGTGGGAGAGGCCCCCGACGATGGACGGCTCTGGCATTTCCTCATGGATCCGGCCTGCGGGGTTCTTTGCTCTTCCAGGTACTGCTAAATAAAAATAATTACAGAGTGGAGGCTCCTCTGAGCCCACACTCTTCTTTCCCTCCAGTCTCCTGACGTAAGTAAGCAGATCTAACATCCGAGCCTTCCAAGGCGCCCTTAGACTGCCTTTTGAGTCGTTTCAATACAAGCTTCCTTTGATATTCCTTTGAACTCCATTTAAACCAGATATAAATTTGGATTTGGGGAGATACTTGTATCCCCCTACAGACAACTTTTAATGTGATTCTCACCTAAGGCCACCCAGTCTGTAAGCAGTCATGGAAGACCATCTTTTGACTCAGGTGCCACTAGTCCTTATGAGCTCATTGATCCATTTAATACATATTTATGAGCCTGTGTCTATTGTATTCACAACTCTATGCCATGGATAATAGAGAGGTGGGTGATAATATTAACTTTCGTTTCAATAATATTATTTTTTAAAATAATTTCCAAATGCATTACCTCATCTAATCCTAAGTAAAAGAAATGGCTGTGCCTTAAAAGATATGTAGACTCCCGGGGAACAGTATATTCCATGCCAAAGCAAAAATATAATTAACTTTGTACTTTCTGTCATGTTTTATAAAATAAGAAAATTAACATGAGGTCAGCTTAACCTTAGAAGGATTCTTGGAGGGAGCTGACTCAGATTAGTTTGTGTGGGTTTTTTCTGCTTTGTTTTTTGTTTTGTTTTTAATTTTGGGATGAGCATGAGTGAATTTTTTTTGAGGGGTCGGGGGTGGAGGGGCACAGGGAGAAGGAGAGAGAATCCTAAGCAGGCTCCATGCACGGAGCCTGACATGGGGCTTGATCCCATGACCCTGAGATCATGACCCGAGCAGAAATCAAGAGTCAGATGTTCAGCTGACTGAAACACCCAAGTGCTCTGAACATGAGTGAATTTTTTAAAAGTTATTTTTCATATAATCACAGTAAAGAAATTTTGAAAAATGAAAAATAAAATACCCTTATCCTAAGTGATATTAGAATTCATATGAATATGAAAATAATGGAATGGAGCATATACTGGAGTGTTTCCTTCCATTAATTTTTTAATATGCTACATATCTGCATCTATACATAGTTTTTAAGTAACATTAGGGTGTAAATACTTACATGCTGCTGCGAGTGTTTATAACCACCATTTTAATATTTTTATCCTATTACAGCCAGTGAATATATGACAACGTATCATATAACAATTGCTCTATTATTAGAACTACAAAGTTGTCCAACTTTTCAACTATTCTGAGCAAAATAATCTTCCCATATTATTGTTTCTTTAAGGTAGTTATCCATAGGAAACTTATTTTAAACAATCTGTTTAAGTTTAAGATTTCTTGCTGAAACTATGGTAAATTCTTGCAAGATTAAGATGATTAAAATCCTAAAGATTTTTGCTGCGACTTTTACTTATTTAAATCTACATTCCTTCTTGAGTGACTAATCCTTCTCTATAATTTTTTTCTGACTGCTTTGTTCCTCTCAAAGTAAACAATATATTTTTCTGTCAACTTTTTGTTATACAAATGCAGAATCATTAACATCAACAAGACACTCTAAAATTAAAGTTGTACTTTCTTTAAGAACAAAACGGTAAAAAAAAAAAAAAAAAAAAAAAAAAAAAAAAAAAAAAAAAGGATCAGTACCGATACCGAGTGTTTTCTCTGGCTCGAATTAAAGAGTAAAACATTTTGGACCTGAGGAATCACTTTGGCACTCTGAAGTCAGATTCAGGAACGTATTTTCTTGAGTAATATAGTAGATTTGCTTCAGCTTCTATTTATTTTCTTCCCCCCAAGCCTGTTTGCTTGAAAACAAGAAATGTTCCTGATTTCCCACCTGCCTCACACCATTCTGTTATTCCTTTAATTAATCAGTCCTCTTGAAATCACTTTATCCATTCCTCCCACATCGTTCTAATTCTATGCATAGATCCCATCCTTGAGCTGTTCACAGGGCTTGCTAGCATCCCATTGGTGGTAGACTACACAAGATAAAGCAAATCCACATTTCTGTGACACCTTAAGTTTCACATTCAGAAATGTTTACTGTGGGTTCTCTGCAATAACGCCTAGACACTTTTTTCTTGCAGGAAATTTCAGTGCAAATGAACATGTACGATCATGGCAGACACAAAGCTGCAGGACCAAATTCCTCCAGCCAGAAAAAAGAAAAGGTACACTGAATACATGGATTTCCAAATGCCTCAGTATAAATTTCAGCACGTCAAATATAACTAGGAGTACTTCATAAGATTGCTTAGCTATTTAAGCTCCATATACAAAGAATATTGGGAAAATTACAAACAAAAAATGTTAAGGTCTTTTCATGTTTACTGTTGTTACAAAATAAATGTCTCCACTGTACAAATTCAAAATTCACAGTAAAGCACAAAGAAGAAAATAAAATCCACCAGGAATAATTTAATCCTTTATGTCAAGAGAACCACACTGTTCAAATGATAGTTTTTAAAATAAAATTGCAATCATGCTCTACATCATGATGTCCAGTCATGCTTTTTTCAATTAACAGTATACAGGGAATAATTTCTATGTTATTGGTGTCCTAAAACATGCTTTTTCTCTTATTCTATAGATGAATATACCACAGATTAGCTAATTCCTGTTTTGTAGCAGTTGTGGGTTTTTTTTTCTATTATAAGTTACTGTAATTGTGACTTTACATGAAACTTTTGCATATTTCTTATTATTTCCTTAGGAAGGATTTTTAGAAAAACTAGTTTTGCTGATCAAAAAATACAAACAATTTTAGGGGCGCCAGGGTGGCTCAGTCCTTAAGCATCTGACTTCGGCTCAGGGCGTGATCCCAGGGTCCTGGGATTGAGCCCCACATTAGGCTCCTCCGCTGGGAGGCTGCTTCTTCCTCTCCCACTCCCCCTGCTTNCATGGGGGGCGCAGCGGTTAAGCGTCTGCCTTCGGCTCAGGGCGTGATCCCGGTGTTCTGGGATTGAGCCCCACATTAGGCTCCTCCGCTGGGAGGCTGCTTCTTCCTCTCCCACTCCCCCTGCTTGTGTTCCCTCTCTCGCTGGCTGTCTCTCTCTCTCTGTCAAATAAATAAATAAATAAATAAATAAATAAATAAATAAATAAATAAATAAAATATTTTTGAAAACAATACAATTTTAGAGATTCTTAGTAAATGTTGTTGACTTACCCATGAAGTACATTACCTTCTTTTCATCTATGAAACTGTACTACACATATTCCTTTCTACTTTTAAATTTTTTAAAATCAAATGTGATATTGTTAACCAATTTCTAAAATAATTAAAGTGTGCCTATGTATCCATTCTTTAGTACCTTCACACATTTAATCCTTTTATTTCTGCAAAAATTTTGGTACTAGGAAAATGGCATTTTGTCCCAGCATACTAATTCCTAGAAGATGACCACAGTTCGTTTCCACCTTAATCCTTAACCCCTTCAATCAAAGCTTTCCCAGAAAGGGACTTTTAAGATTAGAATGGAAAATTACTACTTCTGATTGAAAAAATAATCATAAAGACTTTTAGACTCCAAGGTGGTCACCTAATGTTGTAGCTGCCCAGCATCCTTCCCTCTCTTGGTCTAGTCAGTATTCTTGGGGGTAACAACAGCTGCCTCATTTCATCTGCTTACAGTGCAGCTGCCGGTTAGCATCGCGCTCCTGTCACAGTAAGTCATTCATCCCTTCAATGACTATTGAGCCACCACTTCACGCTATGAGCTATTCGAGGATCTTAAAATTCAGCAGTGAGCCCAAGGGAAAATGCTCCTGCTTTCTTGGAGCTTCGATCTGTAACAGGGTGAAACTTAGCATGTCTGACGTCACATTGCTTCTATTTCCTTTGGTGCTGGGACCTACAGCTTAGAAGCTTCTGATGGGCCCTGCACGTAGGCATGTTAATCATTGAAGGAATTTTGCTTACAGCTAAGATTTGTAAAAACTGCTTTTTTTGCCCAAAACCTACCTCTCTTGGGGAAATATGGAAGTATATACAGATATGACTATGCTATGTCTAAGATTTGTGGGAACAACATGACCAGATTCCTGTACATGAAGGTCAACTGACCAAGGACAAAGAAGTTACACGACCTTCCTCAGATGTCTACAGACGTCAGTCACCTATTGACTCAATCCTCTCCCGCTTCCCCCTTTTGGTGACATTAAAGCAGCTTAAATTTCACGCTAAGGGGAAATGTTTTTTTTGGGACAATATTCTGCAGTCCCCTCAGTGTGCTGGCTTTCCACATAAAGTCACTTTCCTACCCCAACATCTTGCCTCTCAACCTACTGGCCAGTCATGCACAGAGCAGGCGAGCTTAGATGGGTTATAGACCCTAGTTGGCAGAGTTGGCCAAGTTAGACTACATGGAGTTACTTTCTAGAATTTTATATGCAGACAGTGAGAAAAAATATTCTTTCCTTCACCTTGATTGAGAGCTGTAAAGAGTCTATTTTATTTATTTATTTATCTATCTATTTATTTATTTTAAGCTCTACGCCCAATATGGGGCTTAAACTCACAACCACAAGATCAAGAGTCACATATTCTATAGACTAAGCCAGTCAGGGGCCCCTAATGATACTCTTTTAGAGCTTCCAGCAGCCGTGTCCTCTGCCCTGTGAGGGTACCAGAAGAATGAAGCCAAGAAGTACCATAGGAGCTGAGAAAAAAAGCCGGAGAGCCACAGTCCCAGGGTTGTTTTCATCCCCAGCCCCAGCCCTGTGTTTCCCCATTACAAGAGACCATATAATGCCCCCTGCCTTTTTGTCCTTAACCTATTTATGCAACACAGACTCTGGTCCCACGTCTTAGAAGATGGGATCTAGGAGCACTAAAAAGCCAGCAGCAGGAGATGCTAAGCTTCTGTCTTTGTGTTTCTTTTTCCTTTGCTCCAGGAGTACTTTAAGTATTTTACCTCCCCTCACATTTCATTCATTCAACAAACATTTTTTTCAGCAATGACTGTGCATCAGATAGTCTTCTAGGGGCTATGCAGGCAGCAGTAAGAAAAACACAGGAAAATTCCTATCCTCATGGAGTTCAGTTTCTAGTGGAACCAGCTAGACAACAATCAAACTAATAAAGAGAGTGGTGATACCACAAAAAACGAACAGGAAAGGAGAATCAGGTGCTGAGGAAGGGGAAATAAGGGGTTGTTATTTTATGTAGAACAGCCTGGGAGGGCCTTGGTTTTTAAGGAATGGAGGGTGGAGAGGAGACCCGAAGGCGAAGGCAAGGCGGGAACAAATGGTGGGCGAGTTGAGGGAGTGCGATTAGGAAATAGAGGCAGCTTGCGAATGCTGTGACCCCACACAGAGAGGTCAGCTTTTAATGTCCAGTCCCTGGGAAGAGTCTTGACACTAAGACAAGAATTAATTTGAAATAAGAAGGAAAGTGAGGGGAAAAGGAAAAAGGTGTTAGAGGGTATTGCAGACTTAGTTTACCCTGTTCTTCTAGTAAAGAGATGAAATGTTGTAATGAAGGATAGAGTGCCAAAATTATCCTTTTGGCATGCTTAGTAAGGGATCCCCATCTAAGCTGGCACTGGTGTTCAATCCACCTGTACCCACCATTGTTCTCATCCGAAGAGTCACTGAGGGGTCAGAGAGAGTCAGGTTCCACTGGATTGAAATCTAGAGCGGGGAGTCCTCAGCTGAGATGCCAGGAGATGCTAATGCCGTAAAATCAGACAACATCTACAACTTTAGGGACAGACAGACACTGTTAGTATACACATATACATACAATATCCATCTACCATACACATATATACACACCTACATCTCTTATATACACATACATCTATATCTATATCCACACAAACATTATATGTATATATATACATACATACATGCAATTATACATACATACATCTACACACACACACACACACACTATCACTGAGACCCAGGATAAACTGAAATGAGGCTCCTTTCTCTGTCAAGGAGAAATGATACCACTATTAGCTAAAACCTCAAACGCCTCTCTTTAAAAGAAGAAGTGAGTCATGAATGTGCCCAGGATTGCTGCCCTTCTAAATCGAGGGCCCTCCCCTTCTCTCTATCACCTGTTTGTGAAACAAACAGGAAATCAAATTAAGGTTACTCAAAAAGGCGATAGGCGATCACCTGGATTTAAAACCCAAGAATCTCAGAACCAACCTGTCCAGTGATGTGTCAGCATCTTACGGGCCTACGGACCCCAGAGAGGCAAGCCTGGGAGGTCTGTTCATCAGAGAATCACAAAGGCCTTGAAATGTAACCTGCCCCCTCTCTTCCCATCAGGAGCCCCCTCTATTCATGGCCACCCACGCTCTTATTCTACCGTCTCATGCTTGGCCTTCCTTTCCTCACTGGTAAAATATTATAAAGGTTAGATCAGATGTTCATGAGGTCCCCTCTGCGTAAATTCATCCAGTCTTCAGTGTTAGGAACCAAAGGATCACCCCTGCAAGAAAAACTACACTTCACAAATGCTCACTAAGGCTTGTGCTCGGCATCCATCCCAACGGGGCGAAAGTAGTAGTACAAAACTTCTGCCCCCAAGGGGCCCTCTCTAGGCTATAAACAATGCTTTTAAGAAAGTTTACTCTTAATTTGAAGGTTAACACAATCCAGTCTCCTTAAAAAAAATCCTTTAGTTAGAAGAAAGAGGAACCCTTTTTTAACAGTATGGGGAAATTCTGCAGTACAGAGCCTGTGCTAAGTGATAAGCTACCACTCCCTTCTGCGATGCCCTTTGTGGATGACATACCAGGAAACCCAGGGCCAAACTACAACCACAGAGGCTTGGAAAGGGACCAACAACTGTTCCCCACAATATGACTAACAGGACTGGCCCTGAGTGAAAGTCCAAGGGCCATGCACGAGAGCAGTACCCTGTGGGGGGATGGAGAACTGACTGAGCCCTGAGCGCACCATGCCTCCCCCCACCCTCAGATCTACTTACGGCGGTTACTGTTTCTAAGTAGAGGGTACATTTCAAGAGCCTAATTCCATTCCTTTTAAAGATAACTAATATTTTCTGTAAGAAGCACAAGGCAGCAGATTACATCCCTGGCCCTCTCCAACATGTGCCTCCCATACACGCTTACCAGGCGGACCTGGGTGACCGTACAGACTCCCAAGTTGCCTGAGAAAGGGAGTGGCTGCCCTCTGATGAGCTTAGCCTTTCATCTCTCTCCTGCATCACGATGCCCCAGGGATGGCAGAACATGGCGAGTCCCAAGTCCGCAGAGACCCGCTGGCCTGGAATGACTGAGGGCAGGGCCCAGGCGTCCGCATGGGAGCAAGCACGCAGGGTCACCCCACACACGTGGAATGAGAAGGACCTCACTAACTGGCAGCAGAGTCACAGCAAGGGAAGCCTCAGAACCCAGGTCAAAACCCCCAGTCCCAGCCCAGCTGTCACCAGTAACTGCGTGGCCTGAGGGAAAGCTCCTTTGAAAAGGAGCCTCTGGTTCAGTTTTGTAAAGAATGGATTTAAATCGCTTTATGGCCACTTACACTTTTGTTGTATTTGACATTTGAAGACAAAACCTTAATGGGACAAGTACTGTGGTGGGGAAATATGATACTCATGGCACCGTTCCAGGCATTTAGAGCAGAAGGAGGTAGAGGGCACCTGCTTGCCCCCGAATCTTATCACGTGGATAGTGGATAGCCCCTTTGCACAAGCAGGCAGGAGCTGAGCTCGCTGTCAGGCCCGCACTGCCACATCACTCTTGACTGTCTAGAAGTTCTCGAACTGGTTCAGCATTTGGGTGTGCAGTGGGCTTATGCCTGATGAAGGATTAAAGTAACTTGTCTGGGATACCACGACACCTTCAGACAACTGCAAGTGGTTTAGTTTGGCTACACAAAGGGTGAAAAACGAGGCAACAGAGGAGGTAGGAGCCAACATTCGGAAAGCCTTCTGGGCTAAACTAGTGAAAAGCATAAGACAACAGTGAAAGAGTCTATATAAGGAGTGCCGTGATTACCATTGCATTTTATAACAGGCTTACTCAGAGAGCACCATGAAGGGCAAGGGGGGTGGGGACCAACATGGAGACAGAGAGACCAGTTAGAAAGCTGATGGATTGATGTGTTTGAGAAGCACACAAGCTTGAATCAGGCAATCATCGTGGGATCACAGAGAGAGGACTGGAGATACACTATTGAAAAGGTGGGCCATACAGGGCTTGTGACGGGTTGGATATAGTAGTTGAAAAAGAAAAGCACCCCTTACTTAAAAAAAAAAAAAGACCCCCAAATACAATAAAATACAATGAAACTAGGAACTTTTGGTCCAAACCTGCCAAATCAACTGACAAATCTCGGGGCACCATCGTCTATTGCCATTCTGAATCTCCCTACTGGACAGTTCCTAAATTCATGTTTCAGGAAGCTGGTCTCCATTTGGACATGGACCTCCATTGCAAAACCTGGAGAGGGCTTAGAAAAGTGGCTTCCAGGAGCATTCAATTCCTCATACAAGTGAAAGAAAAGCTGTCAAACATTCACATCACCTTGCTCAGGTTTCTTCGAGAAATGCTCTTTGTCAGTTCACCGTGCTCCAGTATATTAACCACCTCCATCCAATGCCAATAAAGAACAGGGCAAAAAAAGGAGGCGTGACATGGGAGGAACATTCCAGAGAACTTCATACCACTGAGAACCAAGGACACAAGATTAACTTGATTAATAACAGGAAAAAAAAGATAAAAGAATAAACTCTCAAAGCATCACGTCCTCTCACCTTCCCAACCCCTCCCTTCATTGCACTCACCACTTTTTGGTAAAAGTTTTTTATGTGTTTGGTTTTATTTTGTTTTATTCCAAAATAATTGATGCTTAAGGTATTGGTTAAGCACACAGGGTCATAACATGAGAGGCCTCAGGAAATTCATAACATGAGAGCGCCAGGGAATCATGTCCATGTGGCCAAGATCCATCCTCTGGTTTGTTAGACTATCCTCCTGCAGCAACAAGAGCCCTGCCAAGTCACCAGGCTGGAACGGCAACACGACACTCCACAGAGAATCAAGACATTTGATTTGAAGTTCAGTCTCAGCTGTGTCATGTAATCTTTCTAAGTCTTGGTTTCCTCATATGTGAAAGGAGGAATTTAAAATCCCGGCCTTGTCAACTTCAAGGGGCTTATGGGAGAATCTGAAAAAGGTAAATAAAAACTTCTTTGTAAATTATAAAACTACAGCAACACCAGCTTGTTTGATTATTATTCCTCTTATTATAGTTGTCAGATGAGGTGTTGGGCTACTCATCTGGCAGGGTGTGAGTAGTATAGACCAAATCTATCTTCATTGTTGAAGTCAATCCCCAAACTCTAACCACCCCCTTAAGGTGAATTACTATTGTGTGTCATTTTCATACCAGAAGGATATTTGTGGACGCCAATGAGAGCATAGAGTAATAACAAATTTGTTCTAGTGCTCATTGTGCCTTGTTGACCTCGGATGGACATTAATGAACAAGTGTCAATTTTATTTCAACTTGTAGAACAAGTGGAACAATAAATCAGTGGGCCCCACTACTATGAACTTGGCATGTCTCATTATTTAGAAACTGTGTAAAGAAAATTCTAGAAAGAAGCTTGATTTATTCATAAGAACTAATATGTTCGGGCGCCTGGGTGGCACAGTGGTTAAGCGTCTGCCTTCGGCTCAGGGCTTGATCCCGGCGTTATGGGATCGAGCCACATCAGGTTCCTCCGCTGGGAGCCTGCTTCTTCCTCTCCCCCTCCCCCTGCCTGTGTTCCCTCTCTCGCTGGCTGTCTCTATCTCTGTCAAATAAATAAATAAAATCTTTAAAAAAAAAAAAGAACTAATATGTTTGCTTCTATTTTTCTTCTAGTTTGTGGCACTTCTCAATATGTTGGTTAATCATCCTATTAATAGTCTGAAATTCTGTGTGGGTAAAATGGGGTTAATAAATTATTACAGAAATCATCATTAGTGAACTCCCTAACAAACCCAAATTACTCTTTGGTTTCCAAGTTTTTCCTACTGCTCCAAACTAAAAAGTTCAGTAATGTATCAGTGTAACTGGCATTACTAATGTCCTCTGCTATGTCATCCCATCATCAAGAGAATATGCTAAGAAGGGAATTGATTATAATCAGAATTATATGCCACCATAGCTTAGCTGTGCTCTTATACTAACCTCTAGTTCTAAAATAATGCCTCCTATTTTTAAAATGTGGTTGGTATTTTTAAACAAAAGATAGAGCAGCAGTGAGATGACAAGATGAGCCAAAACCAAATGAACGAATTATTCTTATAACTCAAACAACAGCGGCAAGTCAGGACATGCAGACTGTTGATGTGACTCAACCACAATGCACATCTTAGTGATGAAGAATTTAATCAATTATCTACATGTTTGATGTGTACAAGGTATCAAACTTCCAGATACCAGCTGAATTTCCCCTCCTTTTAGTCAAAATGTATTGGACTCATGTACACCTAGGCAAATGCCGATAGGGAAGGGTTGGTGTGTAATGAATGTAACCATAATATAATAGTCATTAATCAAGTTATTTTAGAATCACAAATTATAGAATAACAAGGGGGAGACATCTGTATCAGCAATATGGTTGACTAGACTTCTATGGAAACTGCTCCTGGAACAGCCCTAACACTTAAAATTCTTCATGAAACCTTTTTAACCCCTTTTTAATTCATGGCTGAGACAGTGGGGAAAGAACTATGTGAGAGCTAAAAGCAGGCATTAGCTTACCATTAACCCTAGGAGGTCCAGAGCCTGGGACTTAATAGACCTAAGGGAGACTGGAAACAAATCTGTGAAAACAAGGGAAGAAGTCAGTCAGAGACTCTAATTGAATCTGAAACTGCTCCCCCTACCAAGGATTTTCACCCTTGAGGGAGACAATAGGAATACATGATTCTCTTGACCTTGACTGTAAAAGGAGTTGGGGAAAAGGCTCCCCTTAGAATTCCAAGCTATGGAAACAATCTAAGTGTCCATTAGTAGATGAATGAATAAAGATGTGGTATATACATAAAATGGAATATTATTCAGCCATCAAAAGAATGAGATCTTGCCATTTGCAACAGCATGGAGGGACTTAGAGGGGGTATTTTGCTAAGTGAAATAAGTCATACAGAGAAAGAGAAATACCATATGACTTCACTTACATGTGGAATCCAAAAAGTAAAAGAAACAAAGCAAAAACAGACCCATGAATACAGAGAATAAACTGGTGGTTGCCAGAGGAGAGGTGTGTAGGGGGATGGGCAAAGTGGGCGAAGGGGAGGCATAGGCTTCCAGTTATGGAATGAATAAGTCACAGGGATGAAAGGTACAGTATAGGGAATATAGTCAATGCTATAGCATTGTATGGTGACAGATGGTAGCTATACTTCCGGTAGGCATAGCATAATGTATAAACTTGTAAAATCATTACGTTGTACATCTGAAATTAATGTACCATTATGTGTCAACAATAGTTCAATAAAAAATGGCATGTCAAAACTCATAAAACACAAATAGAGACAAATGTATAATTTTAAAGTATGTCGTAGCAAAGAAGACTAAAAATCAGTGAGATATACATCCATCTCAAAAAAGCCTAAAAACATAGCAAATTAAAATAAAGCAGAAAATGTAAGATAATGAAGAGAAGAAATTAATGAACTAGAAATAATACTTACAGTAGAAAATATGAACCAAGTAAAAACTTGTGTGCTTAAAAAAAAAACTATTAAAACTTATCAACTCCTGGAGATATTAGCAGAAGAAAAAAGAAGAGATGAATTAGATAAATTCCTAGAAAAATAAAACTTACAAAAACTTATACAGAAGAAATAGTAAATCTGAACAGTTTATAACAATTTGAAAGTCTGAGTCTGTAATTAACAACCTGCACAAAACAATCACAGTCTCACAGAACGTTGACTTCACAGGACAAGACTACCAAAGAATATACAAAGAGTAAACACTATCCAACATAATTCATGAAGTCGTAATAACTTCGTTATCAAAGCTTGCTAAAAACATTGCAAGAAGAGAAACTTATAAACCAAACCTCACTCATGAACATAAATGCAAAAAATCTTAATATACTAGCATAGAAAACCTGGTAATTAATTTGAGAAGGCAGGGGAGAGTTACGCAAGAAACAAGGTAGAAGACTTTATTTATAAAGATTGAGAACTACATTAAATTGTGCATAATAAGAAAACAAACAACCCATTAAAAAATGGGACAAAGACCTTAATAGACACCTTGTCAAAGAAGATATACAAATGGCAAATAAGCTTATAAAAAGACACTCCACATCGTACGTCATCAGGGAAATGTAAATTAAAACAACGAGATACCACTATACACCAATTAGAATGGCCGAAATTCAGAACACTGACGACACCAAATGTTGGCAAGGATGTGGACAACAAGGGCTCTCATTCATTGCTAGTGGGAATGCAAAATGGTACAGCCACTTTGGAAGACAATTTAGCTGTCTCTAACAAAACTAAAAATATCCCTATATGTGATTCAGTAATTGTACTCCTTCGTATTTACCCAAAGGAATGGAAAACTTTTCTGTGATTTTATTCACACAAAAACTTGCACATGGATGTTTACAGCAGCTTTATTCATAATTGTCCAAACCTGGAAGCAACCAAGACATCCTTCAGTAGACAAATGGCTAAACTGTAGTATATTCAGAAAATGGAATATTATTCAGTGCTAAAAATAAATGAGCTATCAAGCCATGAAAAGATATGGAGGAACCTTAAATGCATGTTGCTAGGTGAAAAAAGCCAGTCTCAAAAGCCTGCATACTGCATGATTCCAGCTATATGACATTCTTGCGAAGGCGAAACTATGGAGAGAGCAAAATGATCAGTGGTTTCCAGGCGGCTAGGGTAGGGAGGGATGAATAGGTGGAACACAGAGAATTTTTAGAGCAGTGAAACTACTCTGTATGATACTATAATGGTGGCTACATGTCCTTACACCTTTGTCAAACCCATGGGGTGTATAACACATAGAGTGAGACTTCATGTAAACTATGGACTTCAGTTAATAATAATTTATCAATTTTGGTTCATCAAATGTATGACTCTAATGAGAGATGTAGTCATCAGTAGTCATGTGGCAAGAAAGATTTGATGAACCTAAAAAAGTCTTCCGAGTTGATCAAGGTCTGATGCAATGGGACATGACAGCACGCATCCTGGAAACTGGGAGGACATGGGCTTTAGAATCTAAAAAGCAGCCTTGACTCGCTCTTCCACCACCTCCTAAGTGTGCTGCTGGGAATTTATGCAACTACTCATAGCCCCAACCTTCTTCAGCAAAAGAAAAGATTCGTTAGAGTAACATCTTATGAGAGTTTTAATTGTAAGACAAGATTCCCTCTGCCAATGGGAATTAGAAGCCTGAGACCAAATGGACCAGTAAAAATAGGGGAAGGAAGGGGAAAACTGAAGTGGAATCACAGAGGGAGACAGACCATGAAAGACTCTGGACTGCAGGAAACAGAGGGTTCCAGAAGGGAGGGGGGTGGTGGAATGGGTTAACCGGGTGATGGGTATTAAGGAGGGCACATGTTGTGATGAGTACTGGGTGTTACACGCAGCTAATGAATCATTGAACACTACATCAAAAACTATATGTTGGTTAATTGAACATAATAATGAAAAAATAATAAAAAATTAAAAAAAATCTTTTATGGCTTCTTTTCTGAGATCTGTGTAGCATACCTAATGGCACTTTTGTAGGGAGACTTCTCTAAAAACAAGTGAGGGAATGAGCTAGAGACAAACTGCCAATTGGTGAAATGCTTCTCCATTAGTTGAATTTTCATATTTTTATCCTTATCTTTTTATCTCTTAAACTAAGTAAACAGTAAACTAAGAAAATAATTAAGACCTATGTCTAAACTGATGGGATTATAGACACCATGAAGTTATTCATGGTCAGAGCTTCTGCCTGGCAATTTGATACCATGTCAAGACAATTTCAGTTTCTTAATTTCCTTCATATAGCAATCACTTAAATAATTGAAACAAATTTTCTAAGTCATATCCTTCCCCATTTATTCATAATTATCCAATCAATTGAAGTACTTTCCTGTAACTTCAACCATAATATAATAAGTGCTATAATCAGATAAGTTTAAAGTTTAATCAACTCAGACTTCTATGTCTATGGAAATGTTTTAGTAATCTAAATTAAAATCACCTACGATAATTCACTCACTACTCTCAATGGTATTTGGTAGCTCAAGGAGGCACACATGTCATGGGGTTAGCATTCAATGGCTCTGTATTGTATTAAGTAAAAGTCATTTTCTTTAAGCACAATGTAAATTGCGTTTTAATATCTCCATAGATTTCTATATTGGCAAGAGGAAAGCAGAACAAAATTTCTAAATAAACTTGAACGGAATTGCCCAGTGCTATTAATCAGTTCATCTCCATATTTTAAGGACATGAATTCGCTTGCTTAAAAGCCATCTGATGAAATTCTAGTGCTTGTATTTTGAAGGGGAAGTAAGCTCAATTTCATTAGAGTCCATGGTGACATAGCCAAAGTAAGCATATGCAAATTGTTTATGCTTTGGGAATACTCCACTCTGTCATAAAAATCCAATTAAATTATATATATATAATGCAGAATAGATTACACGAACACAGGGTCTATGGAGCTACTGAAGGCAAAAGTCTACTAGATCAGGAGGCCACTTCTGCACCTCTCAGCAGTACACAGTGATACCAAATCTGAAAATCGATTGTTGCTTTTTTCCAATTATACATTCTATTAACATTTAGAAAATATAGGAAATTATTGGGAAGGAATAATAATAGTTTGTAAACCCACTATTAAAAAATTTAAAATTTACTTAAACATTTTGAAATATAAAAAAGGAAATAAAAATCACCTGTAATGTCAATATCCAGAGACAATCACTTTTAACAATTTGATATCACACTTACATAAATAGGTACACACACACACACACATATATAAGGACTTACATATATCATTTTTTTAAATTGGGATTTTATTACTATATATGCAGCTCCTTACCCGGAATTTTTCACTAGATATTGTACCATTAGTTTTCTTTTCCTATTATTAACTATATTTCCAAAACATGTTTACTGTTGATGGCTGTAAAATATTTTTATTAGACTATAAACTCTATGAGCCTAGGGACTATATCTTGTTCATACAGCCAGTACCAAGTATGCCATAATTTATTTAACCATTTTCCAATTGTTTAACATTTAGTTGGTTTCCAAATTTTCACTGTCATAAATATTACAATATTATTAACATATGAATTTCCCCACTATTTCCCCTTTGCTGACAGCTATTCAGTTTCTTTCTCTCTCCCACCCTCAGAGAAGAGTCCTAGTTCTCCTAATGATTCTTTGAGATTTTGTGATGCAGATTTGGAAGGAAAGAAGTGAAGCTGAGGTTGAAGAATGAGAGTTGTGTGGGCTAGGACTGGAAGAGGAATTTTCTGAGAATTCAAAGATAAGTTGTGGGGGTAGCTATGTGAGAGAAATAGATGGGAGATGAGAGCTATTGAGCTATTGAAGTGGTCTCTCTACCCTCCTCACTTGGCATTGTAAAATGTCAAATATGAAAACTGAAGTGGAGTCAGTTTTTTTTGTTTTGTTTTGTTCTTTTTGCCTGCCCAACATTCATCTTTGACTAACAGGGCACCCTAACTTCTGAGACAAACAACCCCCAAGATTTCATTAAAGTTCATTTCTTGCTCATGTCACTCTCTAGTAGGTGCTCAGTGGGCGGCCTTCATGGAATGATGTAGGAACCCAGCAGCTTCCATGTGATGGGTTTGACATCCCCCAGGGCCTCTGAGTCCTCTACTGGTCCTTCCACAACCTGCATGGAGGTGAGCAAACAGCGAGAACACCAATTCTGCAGGAGTTTTAAGGGGCCAGAGCTGGAGATAGCATACATCCCTTTTGCCCCATTCCATTGCTGAAAATTCAGTCCCCACTCAGCTGCAGGGAAGTCATGAATGTAGTTTATGGCATCCCAGAGATGCCAGTCTCTGCCATCCCTCCTTAGTCTATAGAGTAGTGGTAAAAAAAACAAAAACAAAAACAAAAAAAAAACCCTGCTACTCGAGGTATTGGTGTTGTCCTCGTCAAATGATGGACAAGTAAGGCTATGCAGAATCTTCTTTCCAGGTATTTGAATGTTGAGTAAGGTGACAAAAGCATGGGGAGCATTTGGGACTAGTTCTTCTTGACAGTGGCGCCCTGTGGTGATCATTCTTTTGTTCCTTCGACCCATCTTTTTCAAGAACTAGATATTCAACTTTTCCTTCATATCCATGGTTTATCCACATCCTTCCAATAAATTCCCTTGTTGCCTAAGTTAGTCACAGCTGTTTTTTTGGTGCTTATAATCAAAGGACCCTAACGAATACAGAATCTGAATTATTTTGAAATTGTGTTTGGTGGTTATTGTTATTAATCTGTATTTCTTTGCTCATATAGTCACTTTGGGATGGTCGCTCTATAAAGTTTACAGAAATAACGTTGAGGTAAATTTATTTGTACACAAATCTTTACCTTATTTCTGATCATTTTCCCAAGCCAAATGTCTAGATCAACTCTATTTTTAAAAAGCATTTTAATACTAATTTTATACTTCAGTCATTTAAATATCAATACAAAATCTTTTCATATAATCGGCATTCCATTTCAGCTTTGGAAAATTGTGTTTTCATCATTACAAGGAATAGCAAGCACAGGAAAGCACTCACCACACAGCCTAGTATTAGTTAGATTGATGAATCTCATCATGAGTGAGGAATTCCTTACAGAAATTCTAGATCCAGTGAGAGCTTTCCTAGAAGCTACCCTGGGTTGCAAGAGGAAGGCGAGGAAAGTGTGGCCAGATCAGTAGTGAAGCCTTCTGCAGCTTATTTGGCTTGCTTTCTCTTATTCTTGTCTCCTCTCCTCTAACCGGTGGTGTCTCTTAGGACTCGTAAAGCACCAGGCCACTGGAGGTTCTGCACCCAGAAGCCAGTCAGGTAGCTAAGAAATTGCCTGTGAGGTCTTGCTGTTGCATGAAGACAAATTCTTTCAGAGAGGATGGGCTTCTCTTCTTGGCTTGGGAAAGGGAATGAGAATTGAGAAATCAGATAACCATGTATCCTGAAAAGATAAATAGGGAAAAAGCTTTTTCTTTTTTTTAAAGATTTATTTATTTATTTGACAGAGAGAGAGAGAGAGAGAACAAACAGGGGGAGCAGCAGGCAGAGGGAGAAGCAGGCTCCCTACTGAGCCCCAATATGGGACTCGACCCCAGGACCCTGGGATCATGACCTGAGCCGAAGGCAGATGCTTAACTGACTGAGCCACCCAGGTGTCCCAAGGGAAAAATCTTTGGGGAGGGCACGTATTGCATGATGCACTGGGTGTTATACGCAACTAATGAATCATCGAACTTTACATCAAAAACTAGGGATGTACTGTATGGTGACTAACATAATATAATAAAAAAATATCTTTAAAAAATCCATAAAAAGGAATAGTTTTTTTGAGCCTTGCATATACATAGGGCAATTCTTATATAATAATATTCAACTTTGAAATTAGAGTAGCTGTCACCGGTTAAAATTTAACTCAGCTATAGCCAACTCAGCCATGTAATTTGTTGTTGTGAGAGTTGCTGTGCTGCTTGAAAAATACATTCTTTATTAAAATATAAGCATAAAATATTTAATTAGTATTTTTTTTTAAGATTTTATTTATTCGACAGAGAGAGACAGCCAGCGAGAGAGGGAACACAAGCAGGGGGAGTGGGAGAGGAAGAAGCAGGCTCACAGCGGAGGAGCCTGATGTGGGGCTCGATCCCACAACGCAGGGATCACGCCCTGAGCCGAAGGCAGACGCCCAACCACTGTGCCACCCAGGCACCCCTTAATTAGTATTTAACCCAAAATGTGATATAGTATCTATTTAAAGAACAAGCACAAAATTAGCTGAAGATAGACATTTTTAACAGGCGATACAAAAGTGTGATCAAACGCTTTTAATAAAATTAAATTGGATAGTGTTTCTTACCTTGAAATCAAAGTCAGAAGAAAACAGAAAAGTTGTTTTTTAAAAGCCACCTATCAAAAAGACCTGGTATAATCATGTGAACAAATTCTTTTTTAAAAAAATTTTTTTAAAGATTTTATTTATTAATTTGAAAGAGTGAGCAAGAGAGCAAGAGCAGGGGTTAGGGGGAAGAGGCAAGCAGGGGGGAGAGGGGGAAGAGGTGGGGGAGAGGGGAAAGAAGCAGAGGGAGAGGGAGAAGCAGACTCCCTAGTGAGCAGAGAGCCTCATGTGGGATTTGATCCAGGACCTTAGGATCATGATCTGAGCCAAAGGCAGATGCTTAATTGACTGAGCCACCCAGGAGACCAATCTTTAAAAGCCAAACACGATAAACTTCTCTACTGAGCCCTGGAACAGTTTAAAGGAAAAGGTTACATTCTAAATATATGTTATAAGCAACATGACACTATTGCCAAACCTTAACAGAAAGAAAGCTACAAACCAACCTCACTTATGAATATTGGCCAAAAAAATCCTAAATGAAATATTAGAAGAGATAACTGAATGGAATACTAAATGGAATTCATGATAATAGATCACGAATAAGTGTAATTCATTCTAGACTGCAAGGATGATTTGATATTAGTAAATAAATTAACACACCATACTCTCTTAGCTGCCAAAAACATTTGTTTGATTCCAAATCTATCTGAGATTTTTTTTTAAAAACTATGATGTTGGATTGAATGGATATTGCCTGAATATTATAAAATAGTATACCCTGTAACTCTAAAGCTGGCATTATGCTTAGTGGATATATAATGGATGTATTTCCTTTAAAGCGAGAAATAAGATAAGTATATCGTAGGTCAGTACAATTATTTAATATTGTTCTGAATATTGAAGAAAATGCAATTAACCAAGAAAATGAAATGAGGCACACACACTTAAAGGGAGAATGCAAAATTATTAGTATTTCCAGCTAATATAATTTCTACTTGTGAACTCCAGGAAAACAAACCTCAAAACTTTTACAACTGTAAGATAGCTACCTTAAAAATAAAGATACAAAAATGCAATTGCTCTTTTCACATACCAACCATAACTAGTGAGAAAATTACCACATTTACAATAGCGACTAACAACAAAAACTCAAAGCAAAAAAAAAATAAAGTGATATATTCATGCCTATTGTGTTCAGCAATAATAGTAATGACAGCCACAGGAACAGCATGCATGTGGTACTGGCACAGGAAAGACAGACAGACTGCCAAGGAGCAGAGTCAAAAATCCCAGAAATGTTCAAGTATCATGAGAATTTAGAGAATAAATGTACCATTTCAAATCACAGGGGAAAGAATTGTTTTTCACTAAATAATTTGGGACAACCAGCTAGCCACTTTAGGGAAAAGTCACATTTCATAAATTAAATTCCAGTTAGTTGAAGAGCGTTAATAAATGGAAAAAATGAAAAAATATATGAGAAAACACTCCCAAGAATAACAGAGTGGAACATCTCTTTCTTAACTTGACACCAAAGCCAGAAACCATAGAAATTTACATAAAGTTAAATATTTCCTGGCAGTGAAAACAAACAAAATACCACAATTATAGAAGTTTAAGAGACTTAGGAAAAACCATTTAGTAACACACATGTTGGACAAAGAATTACTAACCACTGTACGAGAAGCTCTTACAAATCAATTATTTTTTAAAAAATGATCAAAGACTATAGTCAGTTTACAAATAAATTAGAATGTACCAAAAAATTGATACATTCAGTTTCATTATTTTCTAAAATGCAAATAAAACAAAAAGAAAGAAATTTTTAGGGTAAACTTCCCCTACCCCCCATTTGTTTAATTGAGGTATAACTGACATACAGCATTATATTAGTTTCAGGCATACAATTTGGTGATCTGATATTGTATATATTGTGAAATAATCAACATAAAGAGCCTAGTTCACCATACATAGTTATAGAATTCCTTTTTCTTATGATGAGAACTTTTAAGATTTACTCTCTTAGCAACTTTCAAATATGCAATACGGCATTATTAATCACAGTTACCATGCTGTACATTACATTCCCATGACTTCTTTATTTGTAACTAGAAGTTTGTACCTTTTGACCACCTTCACCCACTTCACTCACACCCCAACCTCCTCCTCTGGAAACCACCAAGTTGTTCTCTACATCTGTGTGCTTGTTTTTTGGTTTGTTTTTAGGTTTGTTTGTTTTTGTATTTAGATTCTACATGTAAGTGAGATTATATAGTATTTGTCTTTCTCTTTCTGACTTAATTCACTTAGCATAATGACCTGAAGGTCCATCCATGTTGTTACAAATGGCAAGATCTCATTCCTTTTTATGGCAAAATAATATTCCATTGTGTATATATTCCATATTTTCTCTTCATTCATCTGTCAATGGACATTTAGGTTGTTTCTATATCTTGTTTATTGTAAATAATGTTGCAATAAACATGGGAGTGCATATATCTTTTTGAGTGA
Organism: Ailuropoda melanoleuca; assembly: GCF_002007445.2. Lineage (NCBI taxonomy): Eukaryota > Metazoa > Chordata > Mammalia > Carnivora > Ursidae > Ailuropoda > Ailuropoda melanoleuca. The sequence continues at coordinate 93,887,664 of NC_048223.1, forward strand.
GTGTCTTTTTTTCTTGCAGATAAATACCCAGAAGTGGGACTGCTGGGTCATATGATATTTCTATTTTTAATTTCTTAAGGAAACTCCATACTGTGTTCCATAATAACTATATCAATTTATGTTCTCACCTACGGTGCACAAGGGTTCCCCTTTCTCCACATCCTTGCCAATATGTGTTGTTTCTTACCTCTTTGACGATAACTATTCTAACAGGTGTATCTCCCTGATGATTAGTGATCAGCATTTTTTCACATATCTTTGGCCACCTATATGTCCTCTATGGAAAAAAGTCTTCAGATCCTCTGCCCATTTTTTAACCATATTTTCTTGCTATTGAGTTGTACGAGTCCTTTCTATATTTTGGATATTCACCCCTTACCAAACACATGATTTGCAAATATTTTCTCCCATTCAGTAGTTTGCCTTTTCATTTTGTTAATGGTTTCCTTTGCATGCAAAAGCTTTTTGGTTTGATGTAGTCCTACTTGTTTAGTTTTGCTCTTGTTGCCTTTACTTTTGGTGTCAAATCCAAAATCATCATCTTCAAGACCTGTCAAGGAACTTATTGCTTATATTTTCTCTAGGAGTTTTATAGTTTCAGGTCTTACATTCAAGTCTTTACCATTTTGAGTTAATATTTGTATATGGTGTAAGAGAGTGGTTCAGTTTCTTTTTTGTGTGTGTGTGTATGTGACTGTCCAGTTTTCCGAACACCATTTATTGAAGACACTGTCCTTTCCCCCACTGTATATTCTTGACTTCTTTGTCATAAATTAATTGACCATATTGGCATGGCTTCTTTCTGGGTACTCTATTCTGTCCCATTGATCTATGTGGTTTTTTTATGCCAAAATCATACTGTTTTGATTCTATAGCTTTGGAATACAGTTTGAAATTTGGGAGAGCAATGCCTTCAGCTTTATTCTTATTTCTCAAGATTGCTTTAGCTATTTGGGGTCTTTTGTGGTTCCATACAAATTTCAGGATTGTTTGTTCTATCTCTGAAAAATGCCATTAGAATTTTGATAGGGATTGCATTAAATCTGAAGATTACTTTGGGTAATATGTACATTTTAATGATATCAATTCTCCAATCCATGAGCACAGAGTATCTTTTCATTTATTTGTGTCTTCTTCAGTTTCTTTCATTAATGTCTTATAATTTTCAGTGTATAGGTATTTCGCTTTCTTGGTTAAATTTATTCCTAAGTATTTTGTTCTTTTTGATGCAACTATAAACGGTTTGTTTTCTAAGTTCTCTTTCTGATAGTTTATTAATGTATAGAAACACAATGGATTTTTGTATCTTGATTTTGTATCCTACAATTTTTTTTAAAAGAAATCTTTTAAAACCATAATATTGGCATCAGATGAATAACAAGCCAAATGTTGGTGTAGGGGACGCAAATTTTTATCTCTACCCTCTTAGGGTTTTCCAGCTGGGCCTGATAATTAAACTGACATAAGACATATTAACAGGAGAAAAGCACACACATTTATATTAAGTTTTACATGATGTAGGAGCCCTCATAAGGAATGAGACCCAAAGAACTGGTAAAACCTACAGGCTTCACAGTAGGTTGAACAAAGAGAGACAATTGTAGAAAACTAACTATATGGGGAGCCTAAAGGAAGATAAGATTTATTTTAACAAGGTCTGCTTGAACAGATTTCTTTCAGCCTCAGTTCCCTGTCACTGGTGATAAGAATGTTTTCCTTCCTCCTGGTATAGGGAGGACACCTTTCACATGGGAGTTTTATCTCCTACCTTCAGGAATAAAAAGCAGGGTCAGAGTGTCCATCGTGGATCTGCCATTTTTCAAGTGACTTTAATTCAATAAATCAATATACTAGAGCAGCTCACTTTGGGTTGGGATGCTCTGCTCTGCTTCTTTGGCAAAGGAGACAGAATATTGGCATTTCTCAAAAGCTGCTGAAAAGAGTATGAATGGATACAATCTTTCTGGGAGGCATTTTTAATCAATCACAATTATAATTGGGCAACCTATTCAATCTAAGAATCTTATATTTAGAAATTCTCCACAAAGAGATAGTTATACAACAGGGAAAACATATGTGCATAGATATACCTGTTTGCATCACCGTAAAAGCAAAATTGAAAACATAAAGCAAAACATAATGTCCATCATTAAATGATTGGTTAAGTAAATAAGAAATTCTGTTATCATTAAGAAATAAGGTAGTGTTTTATTGATTGAGGTAGAAACATGAAATCAACATGTTTTCAAGTGAGAAAAAAATAGGCTGTCGTGTAGGATGAATTTATTTATAAAGCACGCATATGTCCACATTTCTATATATGTGTCCATGTACATTTAGAAATCTAGAAGTTTATCTCTGGATGGTGAGATTTTGGTGATTTTTATTGTCTTAGTATATCCTTTGCATTTGTTTTTATGTTTTGTTTTGTGATGTTTTGTTAATGAGCATGTATCATTTTAATAACAAAATATTAACTTTTTCAAAATAAGTCACCTTACCTACCAGTTCCCTAACTCTGTTCACTGTCTTTGTCCCTCCTTTGCACCAATTTTACTGCATTTTTTCAATGCTAAGTAGCATATGTTTTTTTCCACTGCCATGCATCTTAAAATAGATGGCATTTCACAATTGCTGTCGGCCAGGGGACCAACATGACATAGTTGCCATTGCCTGTGTATGTGCAAACTTGGCCATGGTTATTCATATTGCCATGACTTCAATTAATTAGGCACATTATTAGTTCTACATCTGTTGAGTGTAATTGACATTTAAAATTGCTTTGGTTCATATGGCTGTATCACTAATCACCTCTAAAACAGCAACAATCACTTTATTATTTCTCACAGTTTCTGTGGGCCAGGAATTCAGGAAGGGCTTGGCTGGGTGGTTTTGGTTAAGAAATATCTCATGAGATCGCAGGCCCTTAGAAGCTGGAATGGACACAGCAGCGGTGGGGGAAGCAGGAGCGGCTGGAAACTCGCAAAGCATCTTTCTCTCTTCATGTAGTGGGCTTTTCCACATGATCCCTCAGGAGTTGGGTGAGTTTGGGTTTCCTTGCAACATGGCAGCTACAGATCACTGAGACTGTTCACACAGGGGCCCTGTGCTACAGAGCAAATATTCCAGCAAGCCAAGTGGCATCTGAATCTTCTTTTCAGACCTAGTTTCAGAAATTGTGCCAGAGCTGATGCTTTCTATTGGTTACAAGCAAGTCACCAACTAGCCCAGACACAAGCAGGAAGAAATAGGCTTTCCCTCTTCATGTGGAAGCAGTAAGGTTCTAGAAGCACGTATGGGACAAAAACTCTTATCGTGGCCACTGGAAAAAAAAATATCTGGCACGAAACATTTTCAACATGATTACACTATTATATGGCATTGACGCATACAGTTTTTTAAATTCAGAAAGGTACTACATGATAAAAACAAATCCCTTTCTTTATATGTCTAACAGCGTTATTTCAGTAAGTGTAAACTAAAAATTCTAGGTGATAAGGGAGCAGTGTCTCATAGTTTAACTGGCAGAATTCCTTCTTTTGTAGTGGCTTCTTAAAGGTCTCCTATTTGTCCATCCAGGTCCACCTTCCACACTTCTCATGATCTTGACACTATGCAGACATGCTCCTGTGCCCTCTGCTTCAGCTCAGGCTGGACCCCTGGGGAGGCCTAGCAGGGGACAGGAAGGAGGGAGGAGAGAAAGGGAGGAGCACGCACCCATGCACCGCCTTGTTCTATCCCTGGCAGCGTACCTGACTCAGGCAGCCTGCCCCACCATTCTCTCTCCTTACAGGTTTCTGTAACATCTCCCACGTCTCATTCTTTTATTGAGGTGGGGACAGCTTCTCTGATGTTAGCCCCAGGTTTCTGAACTTTCCTTTGTGGTTCCCCCACACCTTGCAATTAGCACCTGTGGAAATAAATCCCTGACTGGGTGAGAGGCACAGAGAATAATGCTATGTCTTACAACTAATGGCGTATTAGAATAGATGAGGTAATTAAGTACAGCTTAGAACTGACAAACTTTCCTTCACCTTACATGCTAGCAGGATGCACAGGGCCTGTCCTGTCCAAGGCCTTCCCACTGTGGGGAGAGGCTGGTGGAGCCGGAAGCTCAGGTGAGACCTCGGGAACATTCCCTGTTGTAGACAGGCATGGCCAGTGGACTGTGGGGGCAGTGATCCGCTGTCATATTTTCTATCTTGTAATTCCCTTGTGCTACAGCCACATGCAACGTGTGCTCAGTGTGACAGCCTGAGCTCATCTCTGACATAAGCCAGGCCCGATCCTGCCTTCGCTGTATAGCAGAAGCAGAAGAGCAGCAAGAAGAAGAAGGTGGCCACCAAGCATCAAGAAGTGACCTAAGAAGGGTGGACAGTTGACTGAGGTGACAAGGAAAAACTGACATGGAGTAAGGAGGGACATGGGTGGTTTCTCACTTTGGGCGCACCTTAGAGCTGTTGGCCATCTACAGGCTTTTGGCACATGTACTCCCTAAAGTCATTTTGAAAAACTATGTAGCCACTTGCAAATTTCTCAGATACCTGGGGAGGGAAAGAGAATGAAGACAGGACACCCTGCTGCCCCAGGCGACTCAGGGTGTCCAAGGAGAGGACAGATCCATGAAGACTGGGGACACCCGGGTTTCATACAGTTTTAACCCTATGTCAGTGAGCCTATTTCTTGAACACTTATGTGCATGAGGCCAATCTCAGCACATCCCTGCACGTCGGTGATGGGATGAAAGCCAGAACTTCCCAATCACTGGAATCTGCTTAACAATTTTCAGAGCGTCAGTTCCGCCAAATACTGCAGAGATACATTGCACTGAAAACCAGGCATACTCTTTTCAAGTAGGAATAGGTGAAGGGATACTGTTTTGCTTTCATCTGATCAATTATGAATTCTTCTGAAAGTTACCAAAAAGGAGTGTGCTGACTAACTGGTTGTGGAAAAACCGCTTTACAAAAATTCAGTTAAACTTTTTTACAAAAATATTATTTCAAATATGTCTGCCAAGTGAATGAATCCTATTTTTCCCAATAATTGTAATTATTAACATTTGTCAAGAAGGAAAAAAAAAGATTATATTGCCAAAAATAAGAATGATTAAAAAGGATCACAAGGAGAGTCAGAGCTTTGCACCCTGTGTACTGTTTATACTAGAAAATCTCTTGCGACTCCCTTCTCTACCTCCTCTCCAGTTCCCCAGATTACAAGAATTGTTCTACATGCAAAGATCTGTTTCCAAAACTGTAGCAGTTGTTACGTAACTCTCACCTGAGCACCTGTAGTGTCTCCTAAAGATTAGCTGTGATAGTGCATTTTGCCAGAGGTGTCCACCTCCCTTGAACAGGCACTAAATATTCATATTTAGATACTAATTCTTAAATATTTCAACATTAAAATGCATTTAAAATAAGAGAATTATCTGAAAAATAACCCTGTTCTGAGGGTTTCCTACTTTCATTTGTTAATGGATTAATAAACATTGTTGTGGAAAGTGAGAAAATAGATTCATCTTTGTATTATCCCCCCCACCCCCAAAATCATTCAAGTCTAGGAAACCCCACCTACGCGCAACAGCAACCCCGGGCAAATATTCCCAGGAATTCCAGTTATCCGCATATGCAATGCTTGACCCACACATTTTATGTCATACTTAGTAGGTACAGAAGTATAAGGGCGTTTGCCCCAAAATAAGCTGCAAAAATCAACATGTTGTAAAACCGAGTGCCCCACAATACAAATATGTACATTCACAATTGGAAAACAGGCAAAAAGATATGAGAAAGGCAGCCCACAGGAGAGGAAATAACAGCTGGCCAAAACACACATGATGAAGAAGTTCAACCCCACCACTGATCAGGAAAGTGCAAACCTAAAACCACAAAGTGATAGCATTTTGTACTCTTCAGACTGGCAAAACCTTAAAAGTTGAGTGTTGGAGAATGCTGTGTTTGAGAAAATGTGAAACTATAAGAACTCTCATATACTGTTAGTGGGAGTGTGAAATGGGGCAACGACTCAGAATTTGGCAAAATCTAGTTAAGGAAATGCACTGCCTCCTACACAGCAATCAGGCGCGCGGTAGAGCTGCTGGGCTCCTCCAGCTTTTGCACATGTACTCCATAAGGTAATTTTGAAAAACTCTGCAGCCACGTGCAAATTTTAGACATGTAAAATTTTAAATCATAAATGTGAATAGCTGCAGAAGATGTAATTTTGTAATTGCTAGAAATACTGACATTTAAAAAATAAAACAGTGATGTCATTCATTTAAATCTATTCAAAAGTGGTATCAGATAACAAATACTATCTATTTTTAAAATTACACAAACTGCTCTCACTTAACATTTAGAAATTTTCTTTTTTTTAACTTGTATTTCCATTCTACATCCCACTGAAGTTTATCTTAACATAATACGTTTTTATGTTTGAACATCTTTTTTTGATCAACTTACCACCTGTTACAGATATGTGTATATAATGATAAATTGCAAAAAATAAAAAAATGTGCCTTTAAGACTCTGACAGTTAAAAATTTTTTTCTTGATTTAAGAAATTATCACTAAGTAGCTATTTTAAGTAGTAATTTTCATTACTAATTCTTGTCAAGTCTAACTACTATTACATGAATTGCTACTAAATTATTATTGGACAAAACCAAGTGTATTGCACATATTGTTAACTATTAAATGTAAAATTGTAAATTTTGATTAGAAATGCTTTTGATGGAATGAATGGAGAATTTTTTTCCATTTAGTTCATATATCCAGATATGAATATGGCTTATTGCTAAAAGGAAACAGGCTCATGAAATTAACCACAAAATAAAAGGAATGAGGCCATTAGCGGTATGAAGCTTACCAATAGTATATTAATGATTAAGTGCATTTTTTATAATAAATTCCACTAAATATACCTAGGTTATATAAATCTAATAAGTACATGATAAAAATGAACAAATGAGCTGAGAATTGATTAATGGGTGACAAGGAGCAGAAAATTTAAGTCCAAAGAAGAGTCTATATGGATTTATAATGTCCAATAATCTTTTTGCAAACGTAATGGAAATATTTCTTCTACAAATCTGATTAAACATTCGAGAAAATATAAAACACTAATTTACTTGTAACATGAGTTCCTTCTACTCTCTCTCTCTGTCTGTCTGTCTCTCTCACACACACAGGATGCCTAATTAAATTTGAATTTCAGAAAACAATTTTTTTTAAATTTTATTTTATTATATTATGTTAATCACCATACAGTACATCCCCAGATTCCGATGTAAAGTTTGATGCTTCATTAGTTGCGTATAACACCCAGTGCACCATGCAATACGTGCCCTCCTTACTACCCATCACCAGTCTATCCCCTTCCCCCACCCCCTCCCCTCTAACAATTTTTTAACATCAATGTTCCCATGGTACCTACTGAGACACACTACTTCAGGATATACTTACACTAAAATAATGCAAAACTACCTGTTGTTTATCTGAAATTCAAATTTAACTAGACATCCTGTCTTTGGTCTGAATTTTAAATTCCACCCAAGTTTTTGCCTTTAACAGAAAAATGAGGAAAGAGAGACATGAGGCTCTACTGTAGACCCTCAATCCAAGCAGACTATGTGGATTCCAAAATATTTTGAATTGTCCCTTTGGGGCACAGCACTATATTAAGATCCTGGGCGGGTAAGAGACCTTTCTTTTGGACAATGAGGGGAAGTAATAGTGAATGAGGAGATGGATGCTGCATGTGGCCCTCAGGCAGGTTAAGTTTAGAATGTAGAAATTCCTTTGTGCTAGCAACCATCCACATTGGGAAAGTTCCAGTACTACGTATGTGCATGTGCCTGTGTGTGTATGAAGTGGGGTGGAGGTGGGTACTGGCACAGCACACGCACCTTAATTTGAAGACCAGTATTCTGGGCAGAGTTTCCCAACAGGTCTGCACTAAATGGGTAAATGGGTTACGGTTGTGCCACAAGAGACTGACGTCTTCAGCTCTCAGGGTAGCCTTAGTTTAGAGACACAGTAGCATCTGGCAGAGGGACCCAAGTGAAAAGGGCTGGGAAGCCCCATATAGCAGAAACATTCCCTAATATACGTAGGGTGGCACGTCCATAAATGCTCACAACAGCAGTTTTTACAGTTACAAAAATCTAGACCTAAACTAAATGCCCGTAAGAGCAAAAATGGAGGAATGAGTCACTGAATATTCAGCTAACCAAGTACCATAGTGCAATTAAAATAGGTAAGCCTGGTCTCTAACTGCCAAAATGAAGAGATCTCAGAAACCTAGCACTGAGAAAAAAGCAGGTTGAAGAAGGGTGGCAGCCACAGTATGGTAAAAACGTAAAACGTACACAGGGAAATTTTTAAAAAATACAACCATCGGTATTAAATGCAGAGAAGCCCTGAGTAGAAGGATGTCGAGTAACTTGAGGAAAGTGCCTGCCTGTGGCGGAAGACTGGGATGGAGAAGGAGGCGTGAGAGCAATGGCAGAGGAGGGCACTCATGAGTGCAGGGGCCGGTCAGGCTCCGCTCTCCATTCTTTACACCGTTACTCATTTACTCCTTTCAACAACCCCAGATGGTACTGGATAGGATGATCCCCATTTTATAGAGGAAGTGACTGATACACAAAAACACAGACATTAGGGAACTTGTCCAAGCTCATATACCTTGAATAAAGGGTACAAAGGGGTCCTTCATTGTCTATTAAATTTTCTTATTATTAAGGATTTGAAAATATGGCAAAATGACAACACAACAGACGAATGGGTGTTTATTACACTTCATTATTTTCCACTTTTTTGAAATATCAAATTTAAAAGCTCTGCTTTATTTTTTCAGAAGCTGAGACTTATCTAATAAGATCATTCTAAAACTCTGGTTATGAATTCTTTCCACGAAAACATAAGTCTTTTTCTCATTTGTCCTCACCAATGGTAGATAAATTACATAAATGGGTGTCCGTTTTATTTTTGTGTAGTGAGATGGAAGTGAAGACATTCTATCTCAGTCTAAATTACACAGTATGGCCATAAACTAGGGTGCCACACTACAATTTATGTTATAATTTTTAATATTTAAGGGATGGTTTCCATCCAAAAAATCTGTGCTTTGCATGATCCAAATGGATGAATGGGAACTAGGCCCAATTTTCCCTTAATTGATTTAATTAACTAAATCTTTTATTTTTTTTTTTTGCAGATAAGTTAAAAGCCAATATTTAAAAGCTTGCTGCAATTAAATTTCTAAGAGCCAGGAGAATAAGCAGTATAAAGAGTAATCTTTGATTCATGCACCCAGGATAGTTTCAGGTGGTAATTTTATCTCCACTTCCAAAATATATTCTAACATTTCGTACAGAGCCATTGATGAGGAAGTTAATGGAATAATGGGGATGACAGTAAACATTCATTCCCCTGGAATTGCTCTCTTCCGGTGGATGTCTCCACAGAGACCAGGATGGGGGCAACTGGCCAAGCCTCCCTGACACATCTCAGCTGTTACTTAATTACCCTCATTTGTTTTCCCTTTCAAAAGCTAGTAGTTGTTGGGGCGCCTGGCTGGCTCAGTGGGTGGAGCAGGCAACTCTTAATCTTGGGGTTGTAAATTCGAGCCCCACGTTGGGTGAAGATGTTGCTTAAAAATAACATCTTCAAAAAAATTAAATTAAATAAAAATAAAAGCAAGTTGTTGGCTCCATTGTGAGCAGAAGAAAGACCTGGCCCAAGTCACATAGATGGATCTGAATAACAGCGTGCTTTCAGCTGCTGGGACCCCTGGGGGTCTTTAAGTAACTAAACAGCTGTAGGACTGTGAATCCTAGACAATGAAGGAGACACACAGGTAGAATGTGAGCTCCTACTGCCACCACCAACTTGTCACACTGTCTGAAATTCCTATCAACACTCTCAGGTTCAGACATTGATCCAAGGGATTGCTTATCTCAATGTAACGAGGAACCTTGTACAAAGAGGACACTGTCCCTGAATATGGCTTAGCGTATTTGATTAATTGGCTGACAGTTTAGAGACAGCAAAAGATAAGAGAGTGGGGCACAGAAAAGATAAGTTTTAATGAGGAGAATATAGAAAAGCACACGTTATAGAGGCAATAGCAATTAGGGCAGCATATTAGGGTTCCTCAGAGAAACAGAACCAGTAGGTTATTTTATATATATTATACATAAGTTATTGATATATATCCCATATATATCTTTATAGAAATGTAAACCAATATTCTATTGATATATATATAGTTATATATACATGCATATAATCTACATAGAGTTTTATATATAGAGAGAGATTTATTATAAAGAATTGCTCACGTGATTATGGAGGCAGAGAAGTCCCACAACGTGCTGTCTGTAAGCTGGAGACCCAGAAAAGCTGGTGGTATAGTTCCGTCCAAGTCCAAAGGCCTGAGAACCAGAAGGCTGGTGGTCCCAGTCCAAGGGCAGGAGAAAACCAATGTTCCGGCTCAGCCAGTCAGGCAGAGAGTTAACTCTCCCACTCTCCAATTTTTTGTTCTATTCAGACCCTCAAGGCATTGGACATAGCCCACCCACACTGGGAAGGGTGATCTGCTTTACTCAGTCTATGGATTCAAATGCTAATTTCATCCAGAAACACCCTCACAGACACACCCAGAAATCATGTTTAGCCAAATCTCTGGCACACTGTGATCCAGTCAAATTAACACATAAAATTAACCATCACAGGCATGCTGCAATAGAATCGCAAACCGGGAGAACTGAGACACTAGGTACGGGGATGTGGAGGAATCCAAGAGGATTAGGAAGTAGGAATCACAACCTTTGCCTTCTTCACATTATCCAGGCTTTAACCTTGAACAGCTACTGTGGGGAATTCAGTGACTGAAGACTCTGAGAGTTCAGACGCGTACTTCCAGACCCACAAAACCAGTCAGTATCACCAAGATGCATCTTGTGGAATGGAAGGGGGGATGTAAGAAAAAGTACACATCAGCCAGCGGGCTGTTCTATTACTTACCAGTTAATGTCCTTGAATTCCATACACTTCAGGTCCCTCATAAAATGGAGATAACAACCTCCTCTTAGGGCTGTTGTGAGGATTATCAGAATGACTGATGAGAAAGAAACACTCAACCTATGTGAGCTGCATTAATCACTGCCATCACACACACACACACACACACACACACAATAGTAAAAGCATGGACCTTGGCCAAGGTCAACATCTCAGTCTCAATGGCTAATATCCAACACATATTTTCAAAGATCTAGTCTTTGCTTTGTTGACAAACATTTGATCAGCTGCTTGGCATGGGCACAGAAAGGTGAGGCATTGATTCTCAGCTGACCTTGTGCCAGCACCAAGATTAATCAGTTAATGCCAGGAGTCACTCAATAATGTCAGAATTAGCCAGGTCTGCACTTAAAACCAAAATCCATATGTCCTTATATATAATCGAAAATGATCTAAGGTGATCTGGGGGTTATTTTCTTTCACAAAATTGCTGGATTTTTGGTACAGGAACTGAGTACTAAAGACTATGTGAGAGAATTTGTGAACGACTTGTGTATTTCTCTGACAAGACACTAGAACTGTATACAAATGATTTAGATATTATTTCATATTCATTATGCTTTTCCACAGTAACTGCACACAGAATCAGCTACATGGTCCAGGTTGCCAGCATGTTTGGGAATAGCAATTCTCAACACTTGAAACCCAACTCAGCTGTACCAGAATCACCTGGTAGCTTGGCGAACAGCCCTCTTCACCCTCCGCTGCACCCCATGACATAATGAATCAGAATTTCTGAAAATGGGGCCCAGGAGTTTTCATGTTTAACAAGTTCCCCGGGGGCACCTGGCTGGCTCAGTCAGGCGACTGAGTGACTCTTAATGTTGGGGCCGGGCATCCAAGCCCTGAATTGGACATAGAGCTTATATAAAAAAATAAAATAAAATCCTTATAAAAAGTAAGTTCCCTCTGTAATTTTTACTCAGAGTGAAGTTTAAAACACTCTGTACTTAGGACAGAAGCCAGAATGGTCATTTGATATTAACCTTAAACTTTCCTATATCACAACGTTTCACCTTCAAACTATTGTTGACACTGTCAAAATTTAGTCCCTTTTGGGGGCGCCTGGGTGGCATAGCGGTTAAGCGTCTGCCTTTGGCTCAGGGCGTGATCCCGGCATTATGGGATCGAGCCCCACATCAGGCTCCTCTGCTATGAGGTTGCTTCTTCCTCTCCCACTCCCCCCTGCTTGTGTTCCCTCTCTCGCTGGCTGTCTCTATCTCTGTCAAATAAATAAATAGAAATCTTAAAAAAAAAAAATTAGTCCCTTTCTTTGCCCTATTTAAGCACAGTTTGGTTAATATATAATCATTCTAAAAATTAAATACCCTTCAGTGCCTTCAGGTCAGCATCCTGTATTCAATTTAATTGTGGATAATTAAAGAGGAGAAACACAGGGGGAAAGTTCGGTTGTTTGCCAGCTCTGATTGGTGACTTCAGGCCACTCCTCTGCCGGACCCGGGTGTGGTCCTGCCCTGCGCCCTCAGTGCAGCCTCCCTGCACTGTGCACACCACAGCACGCTGGAGGAGAGCACTGCACATGGTGTCCTGTGCATTTCATGATTGTGCTAGTCATTTCTCAGCCCAGGAACTGCTTGGTTTTCCCTAACTGTACACTCGCAGGGGACAATGGCAAGTGCTTGTGATTTATTTTTTCTCCATGTTAGCTTTGTTCTGACCATATTTACTGAACTGTAATTTTATGTCTACTGAACCTAATGAGAAAAATATTGGGGGGTGAGAGGCTGGGTTAGCCCCCAGTAACCCAGGTGATGGGTATTAAGGAGGGCATGTATCGCATAGAGCACTGGGTATTACATGCAAAGAATGAGTCATGGAACTTTACATCAAAAACTAAGCATGTACTGTATGGTGACTAACATAACATAATAAAAGAAAAAAGAAAAAGAAAACAAGTAAACTTCTATTTGCACTTTTACCTCACTTTTCTCCTAATTCGTTTTATTATATTTTGCGAACGCAGAGCTACGCGATAGATTTTTTTAACACTTTTCCACCAAAGATAGCGTGGCTTTCCCCCACTCTCCTTTAAACGAATTCAGACAAAACACAGCTCTACTTTAGCACATGCTCACGCTACACAGTCGGGGGTTATTCTAGGTCATCCGTGAGATGCTACAGTTCTCTGTGGATACGGTTTTATCTTCTCTCCACAGGTGACAAACGTTTATGTTCCCAACAGACTTTCTGTGGTCTTGCCATTGCCCTGCCCCATCTCTCCCACTGTGAGACTGTGGATTTAAAGAATAAAGAGCATTTTAATAACAGCCCGATCCAAATGTAATTAAGAAAGGTAATTTGGCACCGTTAAAAATATTACATAACATACATCAAAGACAAAGTCTAGATATTTCTTACCATCTGCTACTTTGGATGATCAGTTCTCTCCTCCACTGAGATTTAAATGTTCACATCAGTATTTTGAAGTGCGCACTTCTTTCTGAATCTCCTTGTATTTGCCTTATCATAACACATATCACACTGGATTAGAATCGCTTGTTTAACATTCAGCTTCCATGCTTGATTTTTAGCTTCACAAGAACGGAGATCATTTCTGTCTTACTCACCACTAGGTTCGAGTGTTCAGTCTCTGATGTATTAATATGTATTGGAATAAATGAGTGAGTGGAAGAACGAATGCATTTCTTGAGAAAGAACCATGCATTAGACTTTCATTTCTTTACAGACTCTTGAATAGTTCTTGTCCATTACTTTCCTTTTGTTCTACAATCTCTGAGCATAAATTTTACAGTGTGAATAGAATCTAAGATTTCATGTGTGTTCAGAGAGCCATACTTACAATATGTCTTAATTCCCTCCACTCAGCATTTTTAATGCCAAATACCCAACATAATTGTTATCTGCAAGTCTACTTCCGATCGCTGTTAACCTCTCTCATTTTCTGCTTCTGATTAGCATAGTAAATTTTGCTTTTACATTTTTTATTGATGATCACATTATATCTCTGTTGCTTGGACTGCATAAGGAATGTTTTTTTAGAAAAATTTTATTTAGCCAGCAGGGGCTTAAAAAGCACAGTTGTTTTAAGTTAAGAAATTACTTTTCTTCTCCAGAGAAGATGTAGACAGAGCACATTTAAAGAGAGATCCAGTTAAATAAACTTTTGTCTCTGGGGATTGGATCCCCCGAGTTGGTTCTCAAGGTCTGCCTGCTTCACACCGAATGTCTGACCAGGTTTTCCTTTCTGTGGTCTACCTTGCTTGGACTAAGGAAGGAATGACATCACAACATGCATTTCTCCCCGTGCTTCCTAAACGCACTGACCCCTTGAAGGTTTCAGCATGGCTTCTTCGTGTGCTGGGAGGGACCATCTGGCTAGCTGTAGATAAACAAGTTTCAACATACGGGCCATAACACATACACGGCTCTGCTCTGCTAGAGCAGAAAATTAAGGAAAGGTTGCTCTTTTGATATGAAAAGCTCATGCAAAACAGCAGCACGCTGTCATGGAGGGCCTGCCCCACGCCGCACACAGGACAGCTTCATCCCAGCCCCTTCTGTCCCACCCACTGAACATGTCACTTGATCATACCAAGTCTCCTCCAGAGTCTCATCTGAAAATTAACAAGGATGCCACGTAAACTCTGGCCTTCCTCTTTCCCTCTCCCTCCTTTCTTCTCTCCCTCCTTTTTTCCTTCTTTCCTCCCCATTAAGAAATATTTTTTACACGCCTCCTATATATGTTGCAAGCACAGTGCAAAGTGCGGGGCATGTTGATAAGGGAAAAAGACACGGCCCCCGCCCCTGAAGAATTACTAAACTATGATGGACACGTACATTAAATATATAATTGAAAAAAGGAAGAATAATCCAGACAGAGGGTGGAAAGAATGTGTGAAGGTCCTGAGATAGGAAACATAGACTGTTGAAAAAATGCAGGATCTTGTAAACATTTCTATCCCTTAAATGGAGGACTCAGTTGAGAGTCAAAATGCTGCAAGGAAAATGCCTGCCACCTCCAGAGGGCAATCCAAGCAATCATCATATTAGCATAAAAGATCTGAAAAACTGCACCTTCTATCCATATCGTTGATATTATGCCTATATAATCAATGAATCTAATGAAACCGCATGAAAAGATGATCACTGAAAACGTATACAAGCATCTCAAACACATGACACTGTGGCAAAGGCTTTAAGAATGACGAAACCGTTTCCAGAAAACTTAGGAACTCCATGAGTGCCCCTGCTTGATATTTACACAGTAAAGCCAAACACTAAGGGAACCGTCATTAAATGACAGCTTACAAGTACTCTTCCCTAAGCACCATTTCCCAACACCCAGCCTTGCAGGCTGACAGCTGACACCCCTGAGTGAGAAGAGAGATGAGTCATCATCACAGCCTTTCTTGCTGAACAGTCATAAAATATGTGTGAAGAGTTCCTTTCCGTGATTTCCCCAATTCTGGGTTAAAACAAAAGCTGTACCTTTGGCACAAATTCTGTCATGTGTGAAATAGTAGAAAGTGTTTGAGAGCTCTCTCATTCTCTCTCAGCTTCTACTTTCTCCTTCCATTCAGCTGCCATGCTCGTAAAGCCGGGCGCCCACTGTCCAGCCCCCGCAGCAGCCCCTGCAGCAGAAGAAAGCAGAGTTCAACAACCAGGCACTTGCGTTAGGCATGATAAAGAGCCAACGTGAATAACCAGGGTCGTGATAAAAAAATGAAACAAACCCATTCACTAAAAGACAGGGTGGCCATCTGAGAAATGTCCGCCTTCTCTCCAATGCCACGCCTCTCCAAAGTAAGGACTTGCTTTACCCATCTTTGTTCCCTCGATGTCCACAGTGCTGAATGTGGCAGAAGCCCAGTAAATGCCCACTAATCAAGTGAAGGAATGAACAGTCATTCTTAAAAAAAAATTTTTTTTTAAAGTTACAAACTGGATAAATCCTCACAGTGAAGTGCAGTGAATTTGAGACGGTTTTAACTACCTTTTAGGATTTTAGGAAAACATAACAAAACTTGGCCTCCTGCTATTCTACGTAGAGCAATATTCATGACAGCAGACCTTCAATTAAAAATCATTACTTAAGTTGCTTTATTACAGCTACAAATAAACTTTATTTGATGTAATATAATAAAACATTTTCAAATTTAACAACATTTATCTGACCAGAATTAATCATTTAAATTATGAATATAAGTATATACAGTCACTTTAGCAAATCCATGGTTCAGGAATTTATACAAGCTTTGTCTGGAAGGACAGCGCCCACCTCCCCTCCAGACCCTTCCTTGTGTCTGGTGAGATGCAAGGTCAGTGAAAGCAGAAGAAATCCATAATCTGCGTTGGAATTCCACATTCTCCTGGAAGAGAACAGCTACATTTCTTGTAGGAAAATAATTTTCTCTGTCAGTTCTCTTTTATCAAACGAAGCTTTGCGTTCACTTTCTCCCCTTGGAGGTACTCTTCCCATCCACCAACTTCCTGTCTCATTACATATTACTTGTACATTAAAAAAACAAACAAACAAACAATCTGCAAAGGGACCTTTTCTGGTTCCTCACCTGCCCTAATGTCTACCACTTTGGGGAGGGAGAGGGAAGAAGAACAGAATTGGCCAGGCGTACATTGGATTTAGGTTACAGAGAACACGAAAACAAATCCTCCTGAAGGAAGAGGATGGTGTTCTGAGTGTTTCCCTGTAGCCGCCCAGGTGAGCTCCGAGGCACACAATTCCCTTTAATACAGCACTGCCCAAGAGTTAACACGTTGATGCTCTGTCTCTGAAAGCATCACAACCTCCATGGAAACCCTCTTACTCCCGCACTTCCTCCCCAAAGACACCCAGGTACTGCCCAGCCCGGGAGCCCGGCGCATCTGTGTGAACACGACAGCCACAGGCTCTGTGCCCACCACCACGCTGGTACCCAGCACAGTTCCGTAGTGCCCGCTCTGCATCCAGGTACAAAGCCTCACTGAAGGAATCCCCCTTATCTCTCAGGACCCTTCAGAAGAGTGTGAGTGCAAGAAAAAGCTTTATTCAGGTTTTACGGTTCTCTCCATCCTGAGATCTGTTCCTGAGTTATACCAAAACAAAACACGAGTTCACAAAGAAAGATACGTTGGTGGGGAAGTCACAGGGATCCTGCAAAAAAGCAAAACTATTTGACAGAAGCTGTAACCAGACACTGCTCTGGGACATCATTTGTATTAGCTGATGACGGGATTCTGTTTTCTAACACGGACATGCAACACATTCAACACTACGCTTACCACAGTTTGCTTGGAAAAACACCCTTCTGTCCTGCCACAAAATACATTCTGTCTCGTGAATGATTCCTGAATATTCACCACAATGCCTAGACTTGGAAGCATGGGGGGTGTGCACTGGAACTTTCTTCCATTTGTAGGGGCTTGGACGTACGCAAAGCACCAGAAACGGTTTCCTTTCTGGGACTCAGTTCTGTTTGTGTGCTTACTGCTGAGCTGATCTACTGTCTTACACGGAAAACTCTTCTCCTTGGCACACAACAGCACTGATCCACAGAAAAAGACGAGAGGTCACCATCTCCCTCACCACATGCTTTGTACAACACATCACTCTGCTTGTCACGTCTCCTCCACCCCGGGAAAGGACAAGCCGCACTCCATTCCGCGGCCTCAGCAAATGGTTGAGTTCTGTTTCCGCCTCTGTCTTGCCTTGGTGATTTCGTTTCCATTATTCCACTTTTGATCATGAATCATGACTTTTTTTTCTACAGTAGTCAGAGTTTTGTCTATAAAGAGAGAGAGAGAGAGAAAGAGAGAGAAGGCAAGAAAATGATTTAGCAGAACCGCAAATATGAGTTTTCATTTTGTGGTGGATGGATTTAATTTTTACAGCATTCAGTCATTTGAATCATTTGTGGCTTCTACGGGGTTATATGAGCTTCTCAAAAAGGAAAGAAAGAATGCTGAGGCTCTTTTCATAAATTTTGTAATGTCTCTAAGTTGCCAGGGCTTTAATATATTTGCACATCAGCCCCAGATAACCCATTTAGAAATTCACTTTTATAATACAGCTGTAGCCAAAATGGCTCCACTCTCAAAAATCCTTGCAAAATCCCACTGCACTTGCCCCACATGAAAAGAATAACAATGACCACTTAGGAGAAGTGTTCCTCCCTTCAAGCCTAGAAAGGTGCGTCATAGAAACACATGTGTACAAAGACCAGAAAACCCCATCTCCCTCACTTCCTTCCTCCCAGATTCACAGAAGTGGCATGAGTCACGGAGTAGTCTTGGCCAATAATTGAGGGAAAGTCTCTTTCTCCTTGGTGTAGAGCCACATTCCCTCCAGATCCACAGTCCCCTAACTCTGCACCTTCATAGGACTCAACTTACCAAACACTATCTGTGAGCTTGAGACCTAGGTCTGTTGAGGTTCCAGGGCCTGGCACCTCACCCCCAGGCTTTGCCTCCCTATCCCAACAACAGTCCTATTCTCACTTGGCTCTCAAGACTGGATAGAGGGGCTTTCCTGGTGACAGGATCAGTTTCTCCACAAGACACTATCTCTTGCTTTGTCCGTCACCTCACAGGATGGTGCCTAAAGAGAAGTGCCATGCCAGCCCAAACCCACAACTCCAGGATCCTGGGTTTGTGGGAGTGGGCAGTGGAAACAGCTGTGTCCCCAGTGATGCTCCCCTCCTACTCTTACCCTGGGGCCTTCACCTGTCTCAGCACAGAGAGACTGCACTTCTCCACAGCTCAGTGCCGCTCTGCTCACATCGGTTCATGAAATGGACGGAACCCTTCCAGGCCTCAAGGGGCAGCACCATCTCCGCGGCCCCCCACACTCACCACCCACCTGCGAGTAAACTACTGAACGTTCAGACATCCTCGGCCTCTTTCCTGGTCTCAATGCCATCCTCCTTGTGTGGGCCCTCATGGCAGGAGACCTCATCTTCATATTAGTCTCTTAACCCTTCTCCTGTTGTGAGCCCATCTACACAGCTGTCCTGGTCTCACTCCGGCTCAAATGGCTTCATCTCTACCCCCAACCCACACTGCCTACCTGGCCCTCCGTGCTGACTCTCATCGACCCAGCTTCCAGGTACTGCTGAAGACCTGCCCCGGGTTCCTTATCTCCCTCCAACCACATCTGAGCCCCTCTGTCCATGCTGTCCCACCTGCATTGAGAAGGCTCAACTCCACATCCACCCCTGCCGTCTCTTCTTGTTAAATTCCTGCTCTTCATTCAAGGCCCACTCCAAGTATCACCTCCTTCCTGATGTCCACCATGGATAGTTTTCTCCTAAGACATTCCTCCAAGGCTTATTTTTCTTATATACCTATCCATACTGCTTGATTTTTATTGATTTTTTAAAGATTGTATTTATTTATTTGAGAGAGAGAGAAAGTGTGAGCACCTGTTGGGGGCAGGGAAGAGGAAGAGGGAGAAGCAGACTCCCTGCTGAGCAGGGAGCCCAACACAGGCTAGCTCCCAGGACCCTGGCATCAGGACCTGAGCCAAAGGCAGACGCTTAACTGAGCCACCCAGGCACCTCTGTACTGCTTGATTTTATTTGATGGTATGTGTATTTACTCAGAAAAACAAACAAACAAACAAAATGTTTGAAAAAGCAAGAGAGGCCAACTGCCTGCCTTTCCTATTTAAAGAGATTTGCAAAGTTAGAATTAGGCAATGGCAAAGCAAACAAACTGTGATTATGACTAATTGATGATTTAATAAAAACAAAGAGTTGAATTACAGCTAGTTAATGATGAGGAAAATGTTACCTTGCGGTGGCGGGGGGTGGGGTGGGGGAATCCATGAAATAGCAAACGTGTTGTTTCTGCCTTTAAGGCAACATCCCAGCACAGACACTGAGAGCTTCAGGGCCTTGGGGCTTCCTCCCAGTTTCCACTAGGACCCATTTCCTTTTAATTTTTTTTTTTTTTTTGACCACTGGTTTCCATAAAGAAAAGGTAGAATCACCCTGAACTCCAAAGCTTCAGCACAAAGCCTGGAGCAGCGGATGGACAGAACTCATAGAAGGGACCCAAGGTCACTCTGCTGCAACTCATACTGCAATCAACCGGGATGATAAGAGGCTTTTCGGAGAGAAAGGCAGTATGATCACCAAGGAGAAGGGAGAGGCGAAGGGAGAGCTACTCAAAGCAATTTCATGAAATTCTTTTATATGGAAGTATTTTAAAACGGCTTCTCTTTTTTTTTTCTTTTTTAAAAGATTTTATTTATTTGAGAGAGAGAGAACGAGCGGGGAGAGGGGCAGAGGGAGAGATGCAGCTAGCTCAGCCTCAGGGCCCTGGGATCAAGACCAGCCGAGCCACCCCGGCGCCCCCAAAACCTTTTCTATATTGTTCACGATGACGGGGTCAAGGAACAAAAACCATCACAATGTGACACTTAAAAACAATTTGCGGCAATCAAAAGCAACTCCGCAGATGAGGTCGTCAAATTAAAAAGAAAAGCACAAGAATCCCTGCTTCTATCACATTATCACACTGGGTTTTGCGTTACCAGATCCGGTCCTTGTGAAAAGGTAAAAGAGGTTGTAAATTGGAACTGAATTAAAATTACCAGGGAAGCATGCTCAGCCTTTTCTCTCTATCCACTGCCTACCCAAGTGCCTGTTCGACTCCTGAGTCTCTCACTCTGCTGATCAAGAAAATGGGAAGAAATGGGTAGATCTCTGGAAGTAGCAATACACAGTCTAGTAGAGCGTTTACACAGAAAAGAAAGAAAACTATTTTGTAGGAGGCAAAAACAGAGCCAAGAAGGCAGAGTTAGGGCATAAGCGAATGAGATTAGAACCCAAACCGAGAGAAAGGAGGAAAGGGCTGGAGAGACTGGAGGGAGGAACTTCGAGTCTGTAGGCTGGCCAAGAAGTGTAGGCACTGGAGAGACAGGTCAGGGGGACAAAGGATCCTGAGAAGGTTCGCTGTGAGCTATGGGTTGGACACCAGTCATTCTTCCAGAGACTCCAGTAGAGTTAGGAGTTATTTGGCTTATCCAGTTGGTACATACTGGAATGCAAGCATGTACTAGTCTTTCACTAACCATGACCGCCACAGCTTCCCCCACCCCAGCACACTGGACTGTGAGCTTCCAGAAGCAAGGACTGTCAGCTGTTCATCTTTTCACCCCCTGACATGCCTGGTGTCATGCCTTGTACGTAAGTAGGCCTCCAATGTTTCTGGAGAAAACCAGCCTCTGAAGAGACTTTACTTCTAGCCTCTGCCCCTGAGGCATCTCACCTGGAACCCTTGGATCCGTCTCCGTCACTCAGATGATTCCTGTTCTCCTACTTGCAGAGATTCAGTCAATGGCTCCCTTCTGTCCACACTAGAGTTTGCAACTTCAGCATTACAGAATTTGGAGGGGGGAAATTCTTTGTTGTGGGGGGCTGCCCCTGCATTATGGAATGTTGAGCTGTGTCCCACTAGACGACAGTAGGTCCTCCCCTCCACCAACTGTGACAACCAAAGATGCCTCTAAACACTGTCAAATGTCCCCTGGGGGCAAAACCAACTTTGGTTGAGTACTACTTGTCTACACTAAAATCCCACATTCCTGGGGCTGGAATGGGAGAGCCTTCACAATTTGATCTCCAAATCTTGCCCACACCAGAGCTTAGCGCCAGCCCGACTGTCCTTTGCAGGAGGCTCCACACTGGTACCTTTACATGAATGCTGTTTCTACTCTCCATTAGCTATGAACACTTGACTACTTTCAGAGACGTCCTGGAGCCCATATCCTCCAAGATCTTCCCCGATCAGGATTAGGGTAAGCTCGGAGTTATTTTCCTCTAGTTTGAATCCTATAGCTTTTCCTGTTTCCACCTTTCCTTTGCTCTCATTATGAAAAGAGTGAGTGTGAATATGTGTGTGTGTTATGTTCAGACTGTCCAACAGAAATAGATGAGGACAGGAAAGACATCGTGTATTTTCTGCATCCTTTCAATGCATAGCACGGTTATAAGCAAGAATTTCAAAAGGAGCCTTCCCACACTGAAAGGGACTAAAAATCTGCCTGGTATAAATTTTTTAAAACAGCAGTTATTCCCACTCTCTTACTGGAAATTACCTGAAGTTAATGGAGGTTTAGGCCAATCATTCCAAATGATTTTCATATTCTATAATTATATATAAAATAAATAATTATAAATCAAAAAGAGTGAAATGTAATGGGAGGATAGTCATTTCTTAGACTACGGGACAGCAAACTATGACCTGTGGTCCAAATTCAACAGGCAGCCTGTTTGTAAATAAAGTTTTATTGGTACATGACCATTTCATTTGCTTACTTGTGTCTATGACTGCCTTTTCACTGCAAAGGCAGAGACGAGTAGTTTCAAGAGACCTATGGCTAGCAAAGCGTGACACACTTACTATCTGGCCCTTCAGAGTAGAAGTTTGCTGACCCCTGTCTTAGACTAACAGGAAAACAATACCTAAGCCTCCATACTTAGCTAAAGACCCAGAAGCAAATATCCTTGGATGCTATGTTGGTGAAGTTAGGGAACAGAATTTTGGAGCTTCTGAAGTCTATTGTGATCCGTGAGGACACTTCAGTGTACTCCTGGAGCAGGGCTGTTCTTCTGCGACAGCTAGGAGCAGGAAGGTGTCCTTTGACATGGTTGTTACACATAAAGGAATCTAATATATGAATTTACAGAAGTAAGATTCAGATGAGGTGGGATCTAGACCTAGGGGTGCACTAGCTCACTGGGACTGGGGGCTGCCTTAGTCCCCAGGTCTGTTACCTCTTCTGTCAACTGAAGGATCCAGACAAGATGGCTGACGGGCAGTCCATGGTTTTCTGGCTGCTCCCTCCCACCGGGTCCACTGAAGAAGAATGCCTCCTCCTCTTACACCCAACACTGCTCTCTCACCAGCATCTTCTCTTTCCAGTTTCTTTGCCCTCAAACAGCTGTCAAACAGGAGGATGTTGCCTCTGCCTCAGATTTAAAGGAAAATCGGGGGGTGATGTGCTGACAACCCTAATTGTCCTGTCGTCTCCTTCCTTCTTTACCATGCCAAACTCACTAGCAAGTGGGTTGCATGTGAAACCCCCATTCCTTCTCACCACTGGCCCTCAGATGCCGGCACCTACCGCAATTGCTTCAGGGAAAGGCAGGGGCCTCCCAGACAGACTCGGTAACCACGGGTTCTCTCCTCCAACGGTGGACAGCGCTTCCTCAAAGCTCTGCAGCTTCAGGACTTGCCTCATCCTGGCATGTGCCCATTCTATCTGCTCTCCTTTATCCCAGGCTGCTTCCTTTTAGCCCCTGGGAATCTGCTCCCTTTTTCAAATGACTTTATCAGCAAAGGACAAGGGCATCAAGAAAGCTTGACTGTATGTAAGAGTTAACTGCAACGAAAACAACAGTGTCACAAGAATGGGAGCTGTGGGACACGACTCGGATGTTGTTTATGGGAAAAGGGTGGGAAACATCACCTTCCTTGTCCATTACACCAAGTGCAATTCCTCAACACATCAGTCCCGTCTTCCAGGCCCTCTAAGTGCCTGACTTGGGCTTTGGGAACTCTGTGGGCTGGAGGACCGGAGTCTAGAGTATCCTGAATTCGAATCTGATCTGCTTAGTAGAAAATAAGCTGGCTACGGATTCAGAAAGCCCTCTGGGATATGCTCTAAGAGGTTCCATAGTAGGGGCGTGGGGGATAAAAGGAAAATAGTGATAGGTGACCTTACAGCACAAGCTCAGGTCTCTCGGGCCTCTCGGCGAGCTTCAGGGCCTCGTGCATGCCTGCGGCCGACAGCTTGCGGTTGATATTCCGGTACTGACACTGGAGCAGGCTGCGGTAGGTGGTCCTCAGGTCCCGGTTGAAGAAGGCATATATAAAAGGGTTAATGAGAGAGTTTGCATAGCCCAGCCACAGAAATGTCCTCTCCACCCACAGCGGGATGCAGCTGCAGGCCGTGCCGCAGATGAAGGGTCTGGCGGTCGAGAGGAGGAAAAAGGGCAGCCAGCACACGGTGAAGGCCCCGACGATGATCCCCAAGGTGGTGGCTGCTTTCTGCTCCCGCTTGAAGATGGAGATGTTTTTCCTTTCGTGCTTGAGGAGTCTCGAAAGGTTGGCACACTCCTCCACCTCCTTCTGGAGCTTCACCATGCCGTTCAGGGAGATGATGCTGTCTGGCTCCTCGGGCCGGGGGAAGCCGGGGAACTTGTGCTTGGCGGCGCTCTTCCTGGCGGCCTTGTAAATCTGGTAGTACATGAACAGCATGACGGACATGGGGATGTAAAACGCCACTGCCGTGGAGTAGATGGTGTAGCCGAAATCCTGGCTGATCAAGCACACCTTGTCGTCGTTTACGTTCTGGGCCCAGCCGAAGAGCGGGGGTAACGTGATGGAGGCCGAAAGCAGCCAGACGGAGAGAATCATTTTCGCCATGCACTTCCCATTCTGCCTCACCGGGTACGTGAGTGGCCTCGTGATCCCAAGGTACCTGGGGGAGAAATGGAAAGTGGACGCGTGACTCTGTGATCACACCTGAGCAACCAGAGGCCACACCAGCCAGGTGCCAGGCTTCCTACCTGGCAGCTCCATTCCTCAGGACAGCCCTTCCAAGGAGGCATCATAAGCCCATTTTACAGAGAGGTAAACTAAGGCTCTGGGATGTTATCTACTTCCGTCCAGGTCATACACTTAGCTAGACGGTCTGCCAGTGTTTGGCCTAGCAGACCTCTGTCTGTAATGCCAGGCCATGCTCTTCTCGAACCTCACAGCCTCTCCTATTCCATGCAGTCAGTGAACCAAAGATTAAACATCCGCCCTCCCCCCACAACCACTGCCACCGAAATCAGCCAGGAACAAAATGTCAAGCCTGACGTGGGATGTTGTGACACATCCTCGCAAATCAACCAAGGTCTACCATGCTCTGATATTATACACCCACTGATCTCCTGGGTTGTCTTAATTCAGACAGGCTTTTAATTCATTTTAACTTCCCCTTTGCATGATAGTGAGAGCATTTCTTTAAGATCACAGAGATTTGTGAGATATTAAGGAAATCCTAGGGCTTTGGAATGGAAAGTAGCAAATAATCATTTTTTTTTAAGCCCAGAAAATTCTCACACAAGAGTAATGTCCGAAGAACAATCTATAAAATAAAAACAGCCTACCTCGTCTCTCCTCTCCTGAGAAAGATCACAAAAAAGGGGCACAATTCTGAAATATAGGAGGTAAAGCCAACGTTTTTTCTGTGCTTAGTTCTATATAGAGAATAAATATTTCTCCGTCTCTGTCATCAAGGATTTCCAATGCAAAAGAGACTCAACAAACAGAAAACATACACAGCAAGATATTTTTGCTAAACGTTTAATGGTTCTCAGCTTTCCAAATTTGTTTTCTTCTCTGTGTATTTAATGGTGCTAGCTTCTATTTTGGGGAGAATGCAAAGAGCCCGTAAGAAGCCAAGACAGGTAAAAGCTAATCATTTTGTTTGTTTTTTATTTCATGGATGTATATAAAAGATACATTCTTAACATAGGAAAAGGAAAGGTGGAGAGCCCTCAAATTACCAACAGGTTATTTTCTGAAAGTCTCTTAGTTGGTAGGTTGGAACTTTAAAAATAATTATCTTGTGCTAGAAATAGCCTCACGTGTTTTGCTTAAATTATCCCACAAAAGTCAGAAAAATCATACTCTCACCATGAAAATTAGCATCACTGCAGCACTTACAACAAGGCAAAATTGAAATATCAGTAAAAAGGAATCAGCCATATTTGTTTATTCATTGAGAATATTTATTCATTCCTTCAACAAATATTAATCAAGTTTCTTCTGTATGCCAGGTGGTGTTTTAAAAGTTGGGGATATTGCGGTGAATAAAAGAGACAAAAATCTTGAAGGCAGGCACTTCGGGAAGTCCTGTTGGGTTGAACAGGGTGGGGGGATGACTCCTGGTAATGCGGAAAAGGCTCCTGATTCTTTCCAAGGATTCAGGTGTTAATGGAATGGGCTCATTTTACAACTTCTAGGTCCCTTTCCTCAACCAAGCTGACCTACAAGCACTATCCCTAGGTTTATCAGGTATAACTAGGATTAAGTTTTGGCTCCCAAACGGAATGAAGGATGAGAAAGAGGGCGGTTCTCCTGAGAACACAAGAATTAGAACTGAAGAGGAGGGGAGAAAAGAAAAGAAGGGAGCAAGGGAGGAAGAGGGGAAAGAGAGAGCAAGGAAGGGAAATGCAGAGTAGACTTTGCTGTTTGGGAATTATCTAAAATTATCTGAGTTTTAAGTTGTGGAAAAATTTTTAAGAAAATTAAAACATACACACACACACGCACGCACACACGCACAAACAGTACATAAGGAAACCCTTGAAGCAAGGTGTTGGAACTGACTGGAAGCCTACAGTTAAGTTGATCCCTGCTCTGAGATGTTTCATTTCTATTTTTCTTTTTTCTTTCTTTCTTTCTTTCTTTCTTTCTTTCTTTCTTTCTTTCTTTCTTTTTTTTTTTTTTTTTTTTTTTTTTTTTTTTTTTTTTTTTTTTTTTTTTTTTTTGCTTTGCTTCAGGCTTTTCCTGCTGGAACTGCTTTGCAGACCTGTCTTTTCAAATCTCATATTTGCTCTCCATCAACTCCTGTGGATGGACGTAGCCTTTTGGCTTCTTCCTTGTTTCCCAGTTCCCCCAGCAAGTCTTTGCCAGGACTTGGATTTTGATTATCTTCTCTCTTTGCTTGTAGCCACAGGCACAAGTTGCTTGTTCCCAAGCCTGGATCTGGCTTCCTGGACACTAACCCAAGCAGGAGGTCCAACGGTAAGAGACCAGTTCCTACAATTCCCCAGGTGGTCACCAGATGGCACTGTGAGACCATCTTACACCTACTTACTGGGGGGTTGGGATGTGGGTAGTTAGGGCAATTGGTGTTTACTGGAAGGAGGAAGTAGGATCACTCTTGGTGAGAAAAGTTGTATTTTATTTGCGGGGTTATACAAAAAATTAGCAAGCCTGGAGTTCACAATCTCGTAAACTCCTATTCTTGAGTAAGTTGGTTCAGTTTTCCCTTCCATCCTTCACAGACCCTTACTCAAACAGGGAATTCTATCTTCAGGCTTAATTAAATCCAGTCTTTCGTCTGCACCCATAAATAATATGGAATTCACAAAGATTAACCCTGAGAGATTGAGTACCCAAGGACATCTCACAATATTAAATAATCTCATGAGCACAGCATGCTTATTCATATTCAATACTTAGTCTGACTTATATTGCATTTCAGTGATGTGGGTCAGCCCATATATGGCCCTTCTTGGATGTATAAATTATATTCCATAAACTCCTATTTTAGACTCCATTCTCTAGTGGCGTCAAGTCATGTCCTACAGTAAGGCAGTTATAGTTAACTTTTTTAGTCTCCTGGGTACACCTGGTGAGACTTTTGAAGGCAAAAATCAACCAAAAGATGACTTTAAAAAATATATGAGTGCTCATTAAAGTGTCTGGAAATAAAATAAATAAACAAAAGTCAACAGTTTTTTAAAAATCAATAACAATTAGAAATATTATGAAAGGAAATAACTCTATTCACTGCAACAATCAAGGAATTAAAATATCTAGATAAATGTTTTAAAAGCCACGGCCTACATGAAGAACACATATTTTAAATGCCTACTGAAAGAAGAGAATGCTTGAATCCAGAGGGAAATTTTTAAAAAACAAAACCCAGTATTATAAAAGTGCCAATTTCCCCTCAATTATTCTAAAAATAATATACAACTCTACTGGAAAATTCCAGCAGAACTTTTTTTCATTTGACCAAATGATTTTTTAGTTCATCAAGTAAATATGGAAAAAGCAGAAAATCTGAAAAAGAAGAAAATTGAAAGGATACTCTTCTATTAAAAAAAATAGTATAAAGCCACAGAAACAAAAACTCAGTAATAATGACTCAGAAATATACAGGTCAATTGAACAGAACAGAGCACAGAAATAGATTCAAATATATAAGGGAATAATACAAGAAAATGAGTCACTTTAAATCAGTAGTAAAATGGTGTATATATACTCAAAGTCTGACAACTGGCTAGCAATTGGGCTAAGTAAAAATAAAACTGGCTTATGTTTTTCCTTATTCAAAAATAAATCCCAGATGGATCAAAGATTATCATGTAAAAAAGTTAAAATCTAAGGCTACTATGAGGAAATATGGGGGAGTATTTCTGGAAGGACAATGCTCATTCTTAACTATGATACAAAAGCTTAAAACTACAAAATGACATCGTGATTAAATTTTTGACAAGAACTTTATACACAAAAACAAGTAAATGATGTTTAAATTAAAAATCACTGTGTGCAGAGTTAAAAGTCAAATGACAAATTCTGAGTCCAAATAACAATACGTCAATATTCACAGATCTCTTACAGGTCAATACGAAAAAGACAACCATCCCAATAAAAATGCTGAAGCAATTAAACAAAGAGAAATAAGAACATCCAATAAGCGCTTGGAAATATGTGTGATTTCATTAATAATCAGAGGGATGCAAGTTTTTAAATTATTTTTGGGCATCTGTCAATTTTTAAGAAAGACAAAAGCCAATATTGAGAAAGAATGAAAAAACAAGCACTCTTTATTATTTTGCTAGGGGGAGCTGCAACTGGGATGACAGTTCTAGAGGGCAGTTTGGTAAGGAATATACACCAACATTTACCTTTTGACTCAGCAATCAGACTCCTAGGAATTTAAGAATATATCTGTACCAATGCAAAATGATTAATGTGCAAGGATATTAACTAAACACATAATAGAGGAGGAAAGCTACAGTGTAAATATCAATAGGTTAGTTAGATAAAGTAGGGTATATATGCATGTATATACAGATGCAGATATGGATATGGGTGTAGAAAAAATAACCATTAAAAATTATGACATACATATGTATTTACTGACAGGAAAACACAAAAAGTGGATAGAAAACAATGTCTAGTCCTAAAAGACAAGTAACAGAGCGTCATATATTGTATTAATCTTTTTATATAAAACTACGTGTTGCTATGAGTGTGTGTGTGTGTACTGAGATGTCTAGAAGAATATCTAAACATGAATGGTACTTTTATCTGAGTTGGAGAGATTTGAGTAGTTTTAAATTTTTTCTTTGGACTTGGACTTTTCTATGCTTAATTGTTGTTAACTTTATGAAAAAAAAAAGAACATTTTAATTTCATTTTAATTCTGAGAATAAAATAAAAGATTAAGGAGGATTCTGTGATTCCTAAGCCAGCTAAGTGATTTTGGCAATACAGACGATCTGGTTCATAAAATCTTTAAAAAGCTGCTGATTAAATCTTAGATTGTTCTATTTGATAAGCTTTCCAAAAATGTTTTATTACATTCATAAATTCACACAAAGGAAACAGAACTCACTGGCATTTAAAATCCCATAATTCATATATAAAGTAATATTGGTATTCAGGGAAGTGTTTGTCCAAATTATACATTCGTTCTCAAATAGTATAAATTTGTTCTCTCGTATAGTATAAATCTTACCTTGGGGGGGCAATCTAGATTGATTCTGAAAATTCCCTAATATGCATGGTTAATATTTGTCACACTACATTTTATGAACATTTATGCTCAGTGTTAATTAAAAAGCAGGGTGCTTATAAAGCCTTCAGAATTTAACTTTAAAATGCATACAAATGTTAAAATACAGTAAATCTCAGAGGCAAAGGCACCAAAGTATTGTATAATTGAGAAATATATGCAACTCACAACAGGGGCTTTATTAAAGAAGGGGTTTGTAGGAAAAAAGGGTTAGGGAGTTATAATCTACATAAAGAGGGATTAGAAAGCAAATGAATTCTGCTGCCTGTCTTCCATTCTAAGTCTATAGAAATTATAGGTAATGGTTCTTCAATGAAATGGCTTCTCCTGAGTTTTGCTGCTATAGAATAATAATTTTGGAGGTAAAAGAAAAGGGAGAGAATTCCTCTTTGGCAAGTGTTAGGCTTGAAAAAGTTCTGCACACTTAGCACACCATTTCTGTGAGAAATCCTCCCTCACAGGTGAATCTGCTGGAATCTCCAGCCCGAAGTTGTCAGAATATCAGAATCACTGAGAAGCTTTGGAAACCTGCAGCTTCCCAGACTGCCATCCACAGATTCTCTTTCAAGAAAAGTCTAGAGGCCCAGGGCTTTGTATTTAGGACTGTTCTGTTCCTTATCCCGTGTACTGCTGTCAGTCGCCTTCCCTTGTTCAATCACAGAGACCTTACTTTTGTATGAAGGACTTCACTTTCACTTTATATATTTCATTTTAATCGTTTGCTTCCAGTTGGGCGCAGCAAAAGCATCATGAGCCGTGTCTCCGTTATGCCAGCTGTTAGTTCTGTCTCCCAGTGTTGCCAAATGCAAGTGAGTAAGCACGGTTTTTATGTCTTAACCAAGTTGTAGATTTGTTTTTTAAATGTACAGAATACCACAGGGTTTTGTAAACCTTTTTGACAATAAGAAATAAGAATAAATATTTCTTATAATAAATACATTTTCCACAGTCACTCAGCACACATATATTTATGTATATAAATAAGAAATTGAGACACATAAATGCGCATATATATATATGTAGGTACAGAAACATAGGCATGCATATATTTATGTATTATGAAACTGAAACAAAAGTTTCACAATACCGACTTACCATTATAATTTGCAATTCACTCTCTTCTATTCTACTACAGATTTTTTTTTTTTATTTGACAGAGATAGAGACAGCCAGCGAGAGCGGGAACACAAGCAGGGGCAGTGGGAGAGGAAGAAGCAGGCTCACAGCGGAGGAGCCTGGTGCGGGGCTCGATCCCACAACGCTGGGATCACGCCCTGAGCCGAAGGCAGATGCTCAACCGCTGTGCCACCCAGGCGCCCCTCTACTACAGATTTTTAAAGTGTTGGTCTTAATGCACTAAATTGATTTCATGACCCAATAATGGATCATGACCCAAGGTTTAAAAATTACTGGTCTTCAATGAACATATGGGAAGGTGTTAAATATCATGAGTCATCAGGGGAAATGCAAATTGAAAGCACACTGAGATGCCACCAACACCCATCAGAAGGGTTACAATTAAAAACGATGGTGATTCAAACTGGTGCAGCCACTCTGGAAAACAGCATGAAGGCTCCTCAAAAAGTTAAAAGTAGGGGCGCCTGGGTGGCACAGCGGTTAAGCGCCTGCCTTCAGCTCAGGGCGTGATCCCGGCGTTATGGGATCGAGCCACATCAGGCTCCTCTGCTATGAGCCTGCTTCTTCCTCTCCCACTCCCCCTGCTTGTGTTCCCTCTCTCAACTGGCTGTCTCTATCTCTGTCAAATAAATAAATAAAATCTTTAAAAAAAAAAAAAAAGTTAAAAGTAGAGCTACCCTATGACCCAGCAACTGCACTACTGGATATTTATCCAAAGGATACATAGTGATTTGAAGGGGCACGTGCACCGCAATGTCCACGACTGCCAAAATATGGAAAGAGCCCCGATGTCCATTGATGGATGAGTGGATAAAGAAGATGTGGTATATATACACAATGGAATATTACTCAGCCATCAGAAAGAGAGAAATCTTGCCATTTGCAATGACACGGATGGAACTAGAGGGTATTATGCTAAACGAAATAAGTCAGAGAAAGATAAATACCATAGATTTCACTCATATGTGGAATTTAAGAGACAAAACATGAACACAGGGGAAGGGAAGGAAAACAGAGAAGGAGGCAAACTATAGGGAACTGAGGATTGCTGGAGGGGAGGTGGGTGGGGCAATGGAGGTAACTGGGTGATGGGCATTAAGGAGGGCACTTGAAGTAATGAGCACTGGGTGTTGTATGCAACTGATGAATCACTGAACTCTACCTCTCAAACTAATAATACGGTATATGTTAATTAAATTAAATTTAAATAAAATTTTAAAAAATAAAAATGATGATGATGATGGGGGAGCCTGGGTGGTTCAGTCAGTTGAGCATCTGACTCTTAATCTCAGTTCACGTCTTGATCTTAGGATTGTGAGTTCAAGCCCTGCATTGGGCATGGAGACTACTTAAAAAAAAAAATCTTCTAAAAAAATTAAAATGATGATGGTGATGATGATGGTAAAAACTACAATACTAAGTGTTTGGTGAAGACAGGAAGCAACTGTTTTTCTCATATACTGCTGGTGAGAGTAAAAATTGATGCAGTAACTTTGGGAAGCTATTTTTTAACATCTATTAAACCTGAATAAATAAATAAATAAATAAATAAATAAATAAATAAATAAATATTTTTATATTTTTTTAAAGATTTATTTACTTTAGAGAGGGAGAGAGTGGGGGGAGAGGGGAAGGGCAGAGGGAAAGAGAGAGAGAATCTCCAAGCAGACTCCATGCTGGGTGTGGAGTCGGACGTGGGGCTCGATCCTAGGACCCTGAGATCATGACCTGAGCTGAAACCAAGAGTCAGACGTTTAACCAACTATGCCACCCAGGCGCCCCTATATTCTTCTAAGTATAAAATGAACATTCATGAAAATACCAAAATACATGTATAAGAATGTTCATAGCAGCATTAATGGTAATAGCCCCAAATGAAACCAACCCATTCCACAAGAATAAAATAAGTACAGTTCCACAATAGAAGAATGGGTGCATACATTGTGGGATATACGTGCAGTAAATTCTATAAAACAACAAGAGTGAACCAGCTACTGCTCAATGCACCACCACGGATGATTGTCACAAACATCATTTGCAGCTAAAGCAGTCAGAAAGAAAAAAATAACACACAGTTCAAAACCAGGCAAAACTAACCTCTGGTGATAGACCCCAGAACAGCAGCTACCTTGAGAGGACAGGGGATGTTAATGAGTAAAAAGGAGTCTCAGGAAAACTTAGAGTTCCAGAAATGTTCTATTTCTTTAGTTGGGTGTGTTACCTAAATACATTCCCTTTGTTGAAATTGAGTGAGCTGTGCAGTCATGATTTAGCAGTGTTTGGAACGTAAATAAACAAAGTTAATTTTAAAAATTAAAAGTAAATTTTTAAGAACACATCAAACTTACCATTTGCCATTAACCTATATGTGGACCTGTTCCCTAAAACCACTGTTATAATGGGGTTCCAGTACACTTTTAAGCCATTTTCATCAGTGTTTCCAGGCTGTAATTATAGTTAGGACCAGTGAAAATCTAGATTCTCCATTCTGACTCCATTATTGAGGAAGAAAAGTGGGCAGAGGAGAGGGGGAGAAAAGACAGCAACAAAACTCAACAGAATGTGGAAACAGAATAACAAAAACTTCCTCTTTAAAAAATGAAAATATAAAATAAAAAATGATAGTTTCCCTTTAGGGAGAAAATCAGGCTTACTTAAAATAAAGCAAATCACTTAAAGTTAAAAGCACTTGTTAAAAATGCATATATACTGTATTAGGTGTATTGTTGTTACATAATTAATGACCACAATTTGGTGGCTTACAATAACACCAAATCTGTAGGTGTTCTCACAGTTCTGTAGGTCAAGAGTCTGGACACAGCTCGACTGGGTGCTCTAGTCAGGGTCTCACCAGGCTGAAACCAAGGTGTTGGCCAGGGCTGAGGTGTCATAAGAAGGGAACTCTGGCAAGCATACGTGGCTGTTGGCAGATTTCATTTCCTTGTAGCTTCAGAACCCATAAAGGTAGCACCTTCAAGGCCAGCAGGGGAACACCTGCTACATTCTCAATCTCTCTGATCTTTAATTCCCCTTTTATAAAGGGCTCACCTGGTTTGATCAGGCCCACTGACATTGAAGGGGGAGGAATTACACAGGGCATACACACATGTAAAAAGAGAATCTCAGGGCCATCTTAGAATTCTGCCTACCACGGATACTTGGTGATAACAGAAGCTAAGGATACAGGAAATTTCCCACCAAGCGAGCTTAACAGAGACCTTTTTGCTACCTACTCAAGCTGAGACAAACCTTCCAGTAAGACTAATCTTGTCTGTACTCTATCATGAGGCAACTGTTTTCTGCTGAATTTTTCCATCGTTCATTACTGTCAACTCAACGTTTAGCTACCTAATATGTAAAATTCTATATCTATCAAGAACTATCGAAGGATTTTTTAGATAATTATAGAAAGTCATGAAAATAAATAATGTAAGAGAATAGTGATCCCTGAACTATACTTGGTGTTTAATTACTTCAGTTGTATCTGAACTTACAGCAAAGTCTGAATTTTTCCACCAAAGAATCTTATTCCTCAGAGAAAGAGAGAAGTGGAAAGGCAAAGAGTGAACCAAAATTTTACCAACCACAATAAAACAAAGGAATGGCATAAAATTTTATTTAAAATTTTAGAAGATCACAGGCAGGGAAAATATATATATTCTGTTTTATGATAGTACAAAGTGGCTTCTAATCCCATACCACTCCACAGAAGCAGCTGAAGAAAGAGGAAAAATGAATTAAATCCTAAAATGTCTGACTAGTATTATTTGAAGTAAATTTGAGGTGATGAGGAGCCAATGTAAGGAAAAGCCATGAAAGCCATCAAGAAGAAAAGCCCCAGGGGCGCCTGAGTGGCTCAGTCCTTAAGCTTCTGTCTTCGGCTCAGGGTGTGATTCCAGAGTCCTGGGATTGAGCCCACATCAGGCTCCTCCACTAGGAGCCTGCTTCTTCCTCTCCCACTCCCCCTGCCTGTGTTCCCTCTCTTGTTGGCTGGCTTTCTCTGTTGCAAATAAATAAGTAAAACTTAAAAAAAAAAGAAGAAGAAGAAGAAGAAAAGCCCCAGAATATCATTTTAGCCAAGGTAAGAAGGAGCACCCAAATCTGTTATCTTTTAAGACATTGGGCTGAAATGCGAGATACACCAAGGTCCAGAACGTGGGTCATGCTTAGCTTAGTGGAATGTGCTCTGATATAGGACATTTAATAAGAATTCCAAACAAAAAAACAGTCCTCCACTAAGGGCTTTTCACTCAGCGGCAGTAGTCCACTCCCTTCCCCTCCCCCAACCCTACACCTTCAGGCTATATAGAAAAATAGATATAATAAATAGTAGCTTAAAGGGAGAAAAATAACTGACATCAAATAAAGCAGAACGTCAAGGAGAATTCAACCCCATGATGTCAGAACAAACACTAAGATTTACGTAACTCATGTTAAGAATGAGCCAAATGGAAAAAAAATGTCACGGCAACTATACAAACATACTACAATAATAACAGTGAAAGAAGAAAGCAACAGAACACGCCTAAAATTGTTTTAAAACCAAATCAAAAAGAAAGCACACCCTTAGATTAGAAAAGATTTTCTTACAAATACTTTTCACTGCAAAGGACCTCAACAAGTTCATCTGACCTTTGAACAAGGCAGGAGTTAGAGGCGCTGACCCTCCATGCAGTCAAAAATCTGTATTAACTTTTGATTCCCCAAAAACATAATTACTCATAGCCTACTGTTGCCCAGAAGCCTTACTGATAACATAAACAGTTGATAAGCACATATTTTGTATGTAATATGAATTATATACTGTATTCTTACAATAAAGCAAGCTAGAGAAAATAAAATGTTATGAGAAAATCATGAGAAAGAGAAAACACATTTACAATACTGTACTAATCTTTAAAAATCCACATGGAAGTGGACCCATGCAGTTCAAACCAGTGCTGTTCAAGGGTCAGATAATAATAATCACTGAAGCAGGGCCTGAAAGGTGAGATGCTGAAACAGCAGAATGAGATAGAAAAAGAGACTACAGAGTTAAGGAAATAAATTGAGGTCAATACACCACCAGTTCAGATCTAAAAGATAAACTAGAAGCAGCTAGGAATAGAATAAACACAGGTGAAAAGCAAATCAATGGCATGAAGGGAA
Source organism: Ailuropoda melanoleuca (assembly GCF_002007445.2). Classification (NCBI taxonomy): domain Eukaryota; kingdom Metazoa; phylum Chordata; class Mammalia; order Carnivora; family Ursidae; genus Ailuropoda; species Ailuropoda melanoleuca. Next base: position 93,923,613 of record NC_048223.1, read on the forward strand.
GGCTGGAGGTAAACTAAACAGTGCAGAGGGGGAAACGTATTCACGTAATTAGAGAGAAGATGATGGACAAGGAGGACACACAAAGATAATGCAACATAAGGATAACTGGTGCTCCCGAAGAAACAAAAGAACCCAACAAACAAAGTAACAACAACACAATGTCAATTAGAGGAGCAAAATGTAAAAACTATACAGAGATATAATATAGGATATTTTCCTTAAATGCATGAAAGAGGTGAATGTCATGATCAGAAGGACATACAACACAGCTGGGGAAAGTGCCCTAGAATTATTATCAACAAGACCTATCCAGGTAAAGTTACTGAACTTCAAGACATGGAAAGACATATATAGGCATCTGGAATAAAAAGAAGAAATCAAGAAATGTCCAAGGGGAAAACAATCAGACTGATTCTCAATGGTATCACTCCATGATGGAACATAACACAAAAATGTCCAGAAAGATGTGAATGTGCAAGAACATGATATGTGTTACTTAAGGTTATAAAGTCAACAAGTGGACACTCTCAAACATGAAAGAATTTGGGGACTACAGCACCCATAAACTCATTTGGAGGGCAGGGGGACAAAATTCATCCAACCAAGAAAATGAAGAATTTAGAAACAAAGAAACCATGATTACCACTGAACCTGTTTAAATGTAGAACTAACGCCTGTGGGAATTATATTAGAAAAGCAGAATGTAAATTTTACAAAGTAAAAATAGCAGAAGCCACAAGAATCAGGAGCTGAGGAAAGTGGTGTAGAATACAATGTTAGAAGACTTATCACTTCAACTTTTGTGGTAGGGAAGAACTGATACTGTCTATAAAACACATAGTTTCTATATGTTCCCTTAACATATAGTTTCTATATGTCCCCTTAACATATAGTTTCTATAAGTCCAACTTCTTGATCATTGCGTATTTTCCCCATAATCATCATGCAATCTTTTGGGAACTAATAGTAATCTTTTAGGAATTAATAGCCCTTACTTTAAGTTTGTATTTCCTTCATTTTTACTTTTCTTTTAAATTCAAGTAAACTTTGTTTTAATATTTTGTTAGAATAACATGTATAATGTGATTTCCTTCTTATAATTTTTCATCTATCAACCTTCTGTCTAACTGTTGAATCAGCCAACCAGAGGGCCAGCTGTCCTTCTACGTGGACAGAAGCATAAGGAGACCTCTAAAATGGTACTCACCAAATGTTAACACTTGTTTTTTCTTTCTGCACGGGGAGAGTTTAGACAATTTGTTGCTTTCTTATTTTTGCTTTTTATAATGGCTTGAAATTTTTATGATGAGCACACATAATTTTAAAAAATTATTTCTCTAAAATAATGAAAGTCCTTTTTAAAAAAAAAAATAATAATGGTTTCAGGGGCACCTGGGTGGCTCGGCCAGTTAGTTAAGCAACCTACTCTTGATTTCAGCTCAGGTCTTGATCTCAACATTGTGAGTTCAGGCCCTGAGTTGGGCTCCATGCTGAGTGTGGAGCCTACTTAAAAAAAAAACAAAAATGGTTTCAGCCAGTAATTTCATTCAACTGCCAGTTGGTTCTTCTTTACAGATCTCTCTACAAACCTGGCAACTTTGGGATTGACTGCTGATTTAACTGTACTCAATTTCTCAGAAAATTTTGCAAATTATCTCTGCACTTTAAATTCTCATTAACTTCTTGAGTTGTGAAGTACATCTTGGGAGGAAGCCAGTTCTAGGCATCCTAACCGTCTAATCTAATGAGCTGTGGTGGACTACAGGTGGCTATCTATTCTTTGCTGCTCTACCTTTCCTTTATTCTGGGCTAGCCTTGTGACTTGCTTTACCCACAGAGAGTGGGGTAAGTGATGTGTGACTTCTGAGGCCAAGCCTTAAGAGATGTGTAGCTTTGGCCTTCACAGCTTGGAAAACCCCCTCTTGGAAGCCCACCATGCTGACAGGAAGACCACGCTAAGCATGTTTTTTAAAAAAAAGCACCTTGTAAGGAGCACTGAGGAGTCGGACATGTGAGTAAAGCTTTCTTGGATCTTCCAGTCTGGCCCAGACACCAGCTGAGTGCCGCCAAATACATAATCCCTTATGATGTCATTTGATGTCAATGAACCACCCACGTGAACTCTGCCCAAATTCCTGACCACAGAGTCTGGAACAATAATAAAGTTACATGGTGGTTTCTTAGGCAACAACAGATAACTGAGACAGTACCATGCCATATTCTCCTAATTAACACGTGATCTCAGAAACTGCATTTGCTGACAAGCACTTCACCGCATTCTTAGGAATGAACTACCACCAACTTCCCTGCTTCATCTTGGCATCTGCAGCCCCTAAAATTGAGCCACGAACACTGACTAGTGTTTGAAGCAACTTCAAATTTCATTCTCTGCCTTCTTTCACTTTGACTTCACCTTAACTGCTTCATTTATTCATTCAAAGAATACATCCTGAGTACCTACGCTAGGGTGGGTACTGTTCAAGGACGGGGGCCACAGCAGTGAACAAAACAGACGAAAATCCGTGAAGCTTGAATCGAAAAAACAAAACAAATGAACAAACAAAACCAGGAACAGAATGATAAATAACAGAGAACAAACTGGCGGTTGCGGGGGGAGGAGGCTGATAGGTGAAACAGGTAAGTGGGATTAAGAGGTACAAACTTTATAACTTCTCAGTTATGAAATAAGTAGGTCCTGGGGATGAAAAGCACAACATGAGGAACAGAGTCAATAATATTGCAATAGCACTGACAGTGACACATGGTAAGTACATTTATTGGGGTGAACATGGCCTAATGTACAGAATTGTGGAATCACTATGTTGTACACCAACTATATTTGTATGCCAACTATACTCCAATAAAAATAAATAAATAAATGATTTTTAAAAGATCTCTGGAGCTTACAGAGATCATAAGTAACTAAGTAGAAATAGGCAGTAGGTCAGATCATTGTAAGTGCAATGGAGAAAAACAAAGCAGGGGAGGGGAACAGAGAGCAGAGGGTGGGCTGGGGACAACCTGCAGCACAGTGTGCACTGTGGTCCCTGAAATATGGTGGCAGGCTGCCCAGTCTGTCTTGAAAGGTTCTCTGCCCTCAACCTCCGTGGCCCTGCCTTCGCCCACCTCCTTACCTTAGGCTGCACAGAGAAGCGCCATCTTCATGTAGCGGCTCGACCACAGTCAACGTCTGGCTAAAATGAAAACCGTTGAAACCCTGCATCAGGCAGATCTGACTTGAACTCTGGCTCTGTCCTTTTCACTAGCTAGAGCACTATGAATGGGATACCCAGTCAACCAGAGTTTCTGCCGCCTCCCATGGCAGAAAGGGGGGAAGAACGGAGTCAATGTGATGGGGAAATGAGAATGTGTATGTCAGGTTTTCACACCACCCACTACCTAGCAGACACGCAAAAACTAGAGCTGACTTCCTGCCCCAGAGCCCCATTTTAAAGAAAGGAACTGGCAAATAAGGCTGCAACCTGAGTCGATCCCATGGGAGAGAGAGTGAGAGGACATACAAAGCATCTGGGAAAGGAAGAACAGAAAGGGGTGATGCCCCCCACATGGGAAACTAGCAGTGCAGAGAAGGTGTTTGTGGAATTTGTTGGTGTGAGAGCTAGCTGGCCTTGAGCTGGTGAGGTGGCTGTATGAATAGAGAAAAGACATAAGTAGAAGACATTGTTGAAACAGAGGAGATAGAACTCAGAAATGGTTTAGCAAGGACTGGGGGTAAAGCTGCACAAAGAGAAAGGAGGAGCTGAAGAAGCTCCTCAGTTTTCACGCCAGGCTGACTGGGAAGATGGTGGGGCCATTACCTGAAAGAAGCGGTCCTCAGTCTACTGTGATCCACCTTCCCACCTAAGAGGCCTCTGAGGCAAACCCCACTGGGATCACCGATGACCTCTCCAGATCCCGTGGACATCACTCCATCCTCATCATACTTGATGGCTCTGCAGCCTGCAGAATGCACTCACTGCCTCCTTCTTGAAACTTCCCTTCGTTCAGTATTGACAGACTCCCCGAGCCCTCCCATGCCTCTGGCCCACTCTTAACCAATCTTCTTGGCCTTCTTGGCCTCCACTATGGCCTCCACTATGATTTGGAACTCCTCTAGGCTAGGTCCCAACCCCCTGTCCTTCTGACTGTTTTCTTTAGCTGTCCCTCTCTCTCACCAGTGTTTTAAAATCCCCCGTTGACTGATGATCCGCAAATTTGAGTCCCCAGCCCAGACTTCCCCATGGAGCTCCAGACTCACAAATCCAACTGCCTCCTTCCCATCTCTACTTTGATATTTCTAAAGCATCTTATTCTTTCCTTCATCCAACAGACTTTTGTGAAACACCTTATGTGGGTCTGGCACCATCTCAATGTGTCCAAACGTATCATCATCTCCACAAACTGAGTCTCCTTCTATTTCCCCAACTTAGTGAATCCATCTAAGGGTGCAGTTCAGGAACCTGGGAGTCATCCTGGACTGCAGGATCATTCTCATTCATCATTTCTCCTAGGTATTAACCTAGTCCTGCCCATTTTGCCTCCTCAGTAGCTCTAAAGCCTACCCACTTCTCTCTGCCTCCACTGCCACCATTCTAGAATCACTATCTCGCCATAGATTACTGCAGTGGCCTTTAAATCGGCCTCTCATATCTATTCTTCTCTTTCCCAACCCATTCCCCTCATGCATCCAACATGACCTTTGCTTTTTAAAAATTTTTAATGTTAACTTAACTGAATATGTCACATCTTCTCTGACAAAAAAATTAAAATATAGTAAAAGTGGATACTCAAAAGTCTCGCTTCAAATCTTGCCCCATCCTCCTACCCCTTACATCCCATATGTATCACTTTTATTAGAATCTTGTGTACACGTCCAGCTTTTCTTTGTACAAATGCAAGCAAATGAGAGTATATTTCTTCTCTCCAACTTCCTTGCATAAAAAGCAGCATACTAGATACACTGTGTAGTTCATTGCTTCTTTCACTTAAAAATATATCCTTGAGATACTTTTACACTGGTGCATCAAAAGCTCCCTCATGCTTTTCTTAGAGCTGCCTAGCATTCTATTGTGGGGATTTGCCATCATTTATTTAGCCAGTTATAAATAAATAATGGTATAAATAAATGCCAATGGTATCCACAACATTCATACTGTCCAGTCCACCAATCAAAGCCAAAAAGAAATCCACACTTAAGATGCAAATGCCCAGGCAAAAAAATAATGAAACAACTCCCAATGTCTTCCTTGTGATGTGAACTCTAAAACTTAGTGGCCACCTGTCCTTCGGTTGGCCTCTGAAGGAGAGGAAAGATGTTGTTGGCCAAGGCTGAAGATCCTACTGACAGAGAACACAGAATGGATGTTTCTTTCTAATAGCCAACAACACTCCCATTAACTGGAGCCCAGAGCCTAGTTTGCAGAAATCCTACAATAGCCCAGGGTGTGTGTCCTTGAACCATCTTTGCAGAAAGGACAAGAAGACAGGTTTCCTCAATGACAAGTACCTCAAGTTGCTGCACTATTTGAATGTAAACATTATTTTCCTCCTACTTTGAGAATATCATACACAGTAGTCTAAACCCCCCAATATTCAAGTTTTTAAAAACCATATAAAAATACGGCACCTATAGCTTTGGGTAAGACATTTGTCTCTGTACTTAATACTTTGATAACACCATTTTTCTTTCTTAAGTGAATTGTATGGAAAGCTATGAATTAAATTTACTCTATATTCTCTTTTCTATTTATTACTGTTATCTGATAATTAATTTGCCCATCTCCATTAATCTTCCCCCAAAGCAATCAACTAACAAATATATTTAATCTCGAAATGCTTATTATGTATGCATAATTTCAATGTTTTCTTTCTGAACTAAGTGCTTATCTGATCTACACCTATCACAAATGTTCATAACTTTCCACTGAAATAGAGTGGAATATAAATCAGCATATACTTATCAAAATGTATTTTCTGGTTTAAGTTTTAACATAATAAGCTTTGCACCTTTTAAGTAACTATAACCAAATATATACTTTAAAATAATTACAAGAACAAATGAACAAAAGAATTTTTAGAATTAGAAAACCAATTATATAATATAGTCCAATCTGGAAACATAGTTTAAAAGATTAGATTCTAAAAAAAAAAAAAAGAAAAATTAAACCATAACAACAGAAACAGTTGGCAAAATAACCAACACCAAGAGTTAGTTTGTTGAACAAAATGAATAAAATTGAAAAGACCCTTTATAGACTGTTAAATAAGAAAGAGATTAAAAGAGGAAAGAAATGAAAGTGAAAATAGCATTTAAAAAGATCAATAGCTTTCAAAGTAAACTAAAACATAAAACAAAGCCTTTTTTAAAAAGCCTTTTGGTAAGAACTAGAAATCATTATATGTATAAAAAACAGTATTTAGGAAGACATCTCAATGGAAAACTGATTACAAAATTACCATAAAATAATTCAATAGCCTCCTAAATTCAGACAGTATTAAAAAAAATTTCTAAAAACAAAACCCCACATCATAGTAGCATAATTTTTGCTCTGATCTACTTAATAATCTTACTATCAACTTATCTACTTTAAAAAAGCAAATAGGCATCAGGTATGTGGGTGGCTATTTACTCTCTTCTTTAATTCTAATCCTTTATTCTTATATCCTTTCAGTATTTTTCCTTAAAATTATATTATTCTACTAGCGTGAAATGGTATTCAGTACTAGTAGCAGATATTAGCCAATATAGTCTAACCACTTAGCTACTTAGCTGTCTTCTCCTTCTTCTCAGAAACATGAAATGTATCAATAAGACTTGGAGATTTTCATCCTCCTTCCCCCTTTAGCACATTAAACCACTAAAAAACCAATACAACTTTAGTCCAGAGGCTCGTTTTCCCTATAGCCCTTTTCTACATGACGTATCTTTACACAGGGGTAAAACCTTTCCAGAGTAAAAAATCACAGCTGATAAACTTATTTTCTACTTGTATGGGGAAAAATTTACATTTCTTTTATGCATGTGTCTACCCAGAAACCCAGCCTACTTTTTGTGAGTTTAATGAAATATGGCATGTATTTTTCCTTTTATCCCCAAAATGATTATGCTAAAAGACTAAGAGCAAAAATAATTCTGCCTCATGTCTTCCTAGCATCTGAATACTACTAGCTAACATTTACTGAGTATGCAAAATGCCAGGCTCTGTGATAAATGCATAGACACGGCATTGGATTCGGTCCTTGCAACCCAACGTGGTAGATATTAGCCACATTTCACAAATGAGGAAAATAAGGCTCGGAGAGGTTAGCTTATTCTCCCAATGTCACCCAGCTAACAAAGCTCAAAACTGGATTTCAAACAAGTTTTTTCTGACTCTAGAGCCTCCTCCTAACCAATACACATTTTCTACTTCATCACTTACAAATCATATCCATGTACATTCTCTCATATACTCCCTCTTTTTCCATTTATGTTGGAGAATCACTGCTAATCTAGCTGGAAAGAGCTCAGAAGCCCTGAGTAACTCAGTATAGAAATTCTGATCTAGAACATCCCAAGCTTTTGGTTAAACGCATACATTGTCAGAGAAGTCAGAACTGAGTAAAGCAAACAGCTACGCTGTTGGATAGTGACAAATGTTTACAAGTTCTACATCAGGTCCAGGACAAATGCGCTTTTTAATGGTTCCCTTCACTGGGTGCCATTCTTTTAGAGCAACCGAGAATAATTCTCAATCTTTTCCATATGACAACTATTCCAATAGCTTCCGACATTTATGATCCTTTCACTATTTGGTTCAATTAGGTACTTTTCATTGGAGATGACAGAACCCTGAGCTCAAATAAATATAAGCAAGAAGGCAAATGTCATGGCTTGTGAAAATAAAAAAAAGTTGAGGTTACGTACCACGCAGGTCTTGATCCAGGGGTCAGGTGATGTCACTAGAATCCAGGTTCCCTGCAATTCTCATCTCTATACTCATCAACATGGCTCCATTCTCAAATTCAGTATACGGCTGTACTGCTTCCAGCACCCACGGAGTTATGTTTCACAAGGTTCAGTCTGATTTAAGACTGTGCTGTCTCCCAGAAAACCCAGAAAAAGCCTTTTCTCTTTCATTTTATTGGCTTTGATTGGTTCACACATCCATCCCTGACCCAATCATATGGGTCAGGAAAACAATACCCTTCCCACTCAATGCCCCAGATGTAAGTAGCATCCACTCCCCCTAACACATGCAGAGTAAGCACAGGGTAGGGATAGTTCCCCAGACTAAAAAAATAGTTGTTCCAGGCATCTTCCTTGTTTTCAGTAGAATTTGTCAGTGATCTTAGAACATGACTACAGAAGCGAACTCAGGACTGCAGAGATGACATGAAAAGGGGAGTCCTTTTTTATCCCCCACATCTTTGTGTTATATTTACAATTCAAGTTTATATAATAATATTGATAATTCAAGGTATTTCTTCTTTTTCGGAGTTGTTCTTCCCTTAAGTACTAAGCACTCTTGTGCTGTGTCCCTAGCCGATTCCTTAGGGAGATGCTATTGTACAACAGTATCTCATTATGACTTCTGCTCTTTTGTCTGACAGGTTTATACTTTGGAGGCTGCTTCACTTGAATTTTGTTATAATATAGCATCAGTTAGATACGTTTGGCTGGGAAAAACATTTTCAGAAAACCCAGCTCCAAATGACCTAAACAATGAGAATAATTTATCATCGCTCCAAACAAGAAGTCACAAAGTAGGACAGCTCTGAGATAGTTAATTTGTCAGCCCAACAATGTCATCAGGGACTGGGCTTCCTTCCAACTTTTTAATCTGCTTCCCGTTCTCAGTGTTCGGACTCAGCAGCTCCATGGACCTAATATGGTTGCTGCCATTTTGGAATGACATCACACACAAACCAAGACTGGTAGAACTGTGACAGACAGGTCCTTCTTCAGCATCTCTTTTTTAAGGAGTGACACCTTTCCCAGATGGCCTCCTTCTCAGAAGCCCTCTGCTCACAGCTCACCAACAAGAAATATATCACACCTCCCTATTCCTAAACCAGTCATAGGCAGAAATGTGAGACCACCATGAGTGGTTCCGTGAAGCAAGACCATGGGTAGAAGAGGGAGTGCCTGGACAAAATAAGGTTCTTTGAACAATGTGCTTGGATAAGTGGCAGAAAAAAATGAAAATCATCCATCACTCGGAAATAGACCTTATCTACATTTTGGTGTTTTTTTCCTTCTAAACTGTTTTTCCCCTTTTTTGGTTGCTTCATTTGAAACTGTTTTATTCATTTGTCTGAAAAATATTTGTTGAGGACCTACTATGTTCCAGTACTGTTCAAGACAATGGATATTTGGTGGTGATAAAGGCAAGGAAACAAATAATTTCCATGTCCTTTCCAGGCAGTGTAGGTGCTACGTGGATGAATTTTAAGAGGTGAAGGGGGTACAGTGGGGTGAAATGACACAGTGAGTTGAGAGGAGGCCTATCCAAGTGGAGACGAGGGAGTGAGCCACCTGAGCATCCAGAGAAAGCACATCCTATGTGCAAAGGCCCTGAGAGCAGCACATGGCCGACTCACACACCAGCAAAGGGGCCAGAGTGGCACGGAACGCTAGCAAGAAGGGGAGACGTTAAGGGACTGATTTGCGAAGTGGTCAGCAACCAAATTTATGGGGCTTGGCGGGCCATTATGGGAGCTTGGGTTTTAGTCCAAGTGAGGTGACAATTTCCCGGAGAGCTGAGCAGGGGAGATGGGGCCTGAGTTACATTTTTAATGCTCACTGGACTGCTCTGTGGAAAACAGACTATGATGTAGAGACAAGATTATAGGAAGCAGATTTCTCAAGATTCTCTACCAGCTTTTTAAGTTCATTTTTTTCCTCGTTTACAAGAACAACGCATTTTATTCACTAGCTTTCTCCTGTATCTCTGGGAGTCTGTTTCAATTACTTGTTTTAGACTAGCACTGTTCAAGAGAAATATAATGTGAGACACATATGTAATTTAAAGTTTCTAGTAAAAAAATTTAAAATAAGAAACAGGTGAACTTAAATTTAATACTATACTGCATTTAACCCATATATCCTAAATATTATCATTTCCACACATGATATAAAAATTTTAATGAGTGATTTTACAGTCTTTTCCTCATATAAAGTCTTTGAAACCTAATGTCTATTTCACACATACAGCACATCACCATTCTTAACTGCATATCAAGCCCTCAGAAGCCACATAAGACTTCTGCTACCATATTGGACGTGGAAGTTTGGGACAACAGTTTCCACCTGCCTTATTCCTTCTAAAGCCTTCCTTATGCTATTTCATGCCTTTAATATTTAAGGAGTTAATTTCATAAATATTTTAATTATAAAAGGTCTGACCAACTTTAATATCCAATATCACTTAGATCTGTTGGATGGACATTGTCTCATCCTATTGTCTCTTTAGACTTTTTACTTTTAAATACTTTAATTCAAATATACACACACACGTACGCTAGCCAGCTTCAGTTCAGAATATTTGTTTGAAAAAGCAAAATGTTGGAAATCTTTATATGCCTTAATTAACTAGATAAATTCTATTAACCTTAATTAACTAGATAAATTCTATTAACCTTAGAAGAGATGTGAAACTTAACTATTTTTTTCTTTAAGTTTATGACCTAAATTTGATTTAATCATATAGGTAATTTCATAAACTTCAAACCTCATACCTTACGTAGGTTGAAAGGACATAACTTTTTAAAAATTTAAAAATCAACATTTAAGCACAGTAAAATTAAATTATCAGGTATAAAAATGCTGATTAGCTAGAGTACTCAGGGAATAAGATGGTTTTGTTAATTGAATTCTAAAGTTAAGTTTGCTCCTTATTGTGAAAAATCTTTCGAAAATATATTAGGCAGATTTCCATTAATTAAGTTTAGTCTACTGACTGTAATAGATTTTCCTTTGATGATTCCAGAAGTTATGCAGGCTCAGTGTTATTATTCTGAATAATAGCCATCCATGTACAGAGGTATAAAGGAAAGAAAAATCCAATTATTTAAGGTTTTAGTTTAGTTGAGGTCTGGCCAGAAATCCCTATAGCATGACAAATGAGAACAATCACTATTTTATAGAGTAAGTGAGTGTATACTAGCTAGTAATGCTTTTGGCTAAATATAATAACCTCTCCAAAGTAGGGTTTGTTTTCCCCTGGAGGAGTTCTGAACAGATATGGTGCCTCTACAATGCCATCAGGGACCTATCCTTCTAAATTCCCAGTTGTAACAAACTTAATCTTGTGGCCTTGAGATGGTGTCTACCAAAAAATAGCATGCCAGCCATCTTCTAGGCTAGAAGACAGGAGAAAGGCCAAAAGGCAAAAAGAAAGTCAACCAGGTCTGTCCATTTTTGAAGACTTCTCTGGGAGTCACTCCCAAGAACTTCCATCTCAAGTCTCACTGGCCAGGACTGTGTGATCTGACCACTAGGGCACCAAGAGAGGTTATGGGGGTGAGTATTTCAGCTGGAAGCATTGCCATTCTAAACAGAACCAGAGCCTTGTTAATAAAGAAAAATAAAAGAAGGGGTTTGGAAAAGGTAACCAGCAGTTGCACACAAGGGAACTGGGGCACAATTGTGGGGGAAAGGGAACTGGCTCCCAAATTCCCTATGTCTCGTGGCAGCGGGATGGGAAATGAGCAGATAGGATCCCTGCAAGAGAACACAATTTGGGTCAACAAATAACCATGCCACTTCCTCACCCTCCAACCCAAGCCACACGTGCCTCTTCATCTCTTCCTCCTCAGGCAGTATTGGACTCCATGGACACTTCCAGGCATAAAATTTCCTACTCTTCTTTCCTCTTCCATTTCCCCTAAAGTGGATTCTTTTTTTTTTTTTTTTTAAGATTTCATTTATTTGTCAGATACAGAGAGCAAGAGTACAAGCGGGGGGAGCAGCAGGCAGAGGGAGAAGCAGACTCCCTGCAGAGCAAGGACCGGATGTGGGATTCAATCCCAGGACCCTGGGATCATGGCCTAAATCCCATCAAGTGGATTCTGACTAGGTGAACCATGGATCCCAAGGATAAGGACGACAACAGGTCTCTCTCTGGCGGCCATCTGAGCTGGCAGGGGAGACCACTGTACATGCGGAGTAATAATGAAGTGCGAGCACCTGAACAAACGGAAAGGAAGCCTCCCTGTTTGGGCTGCTCAAACAGGACTCCTTTAAATGAAGTGGGGTCCCACAGAAACACACACTGGATCCTTGCCCTCTACCCCTGTAATTAATCTAGGCCCTTTCCACCTGCCGGCACCCACATTGCCTCTCACACGACGCTTTCCTGTTTCTTCCGCTGTCCAAACATGGCCCCATACCTGGACAGCCACTGTCCACTGTCCATGTGGTCCTCTTCTACCTGCCTCCCCCAACTCAATTCCAAACTTGATTTTTCAGCTTCAACTCCAAGCATTGTCCCACCTACCAGACAGGAGATGAGGCACCCTCACTTTCCACCCAGTGTGCTGACTGTACGAGTCAATCACCTCAAAGCGAGAGCCGCTGCCCAGATTCTGGCCATGATGCTGGTGAAGGGCCCGTGGGAGGGAGGGTAATAGACCTGCCACGTGATGGTGGTGCTGGCCTGCAGAGCCCCTGAGAGCAGTCCCTGAGGAAATGTGTGTGCCTCTTGGATATGTTTAAAAAGAATTCCAGCAAAGGTAAGCTCTCTTCCGCCTTTTCCCTCTTTGGGGCAGAGAATGTTGGAACACAGAAATTAGGACAGACCAGAAGAAGAGGGACCAGTACCATCATCAGGAAGGACAAAATGAAACTCCACATTTCTAAATCGGCTAAGAAATAGGTCTGACGTGATGGGGGGAAGTGGTCAGTGTTTTATCCCAGGAAGAAGACCGCAAGAGATGAACAAGGTTCTCCACACCCTGACCCCTGTCTTTGGCTCCAACCACATCGGAGGCCACTCCCTTCCTGTACCTGCTTTCTGTTTCTCACATACTGTGTCAGCTTAAAGAAGCTAGTTTCTGCTCTGATGAAAAACAGCTCGAAATCCCAACAAATGTTCATTTTTCACTCATGTCACATCTTCTGTGAGTCCAGGCAATTCCCAGACCAGCTCAGCTCCTCCGTGATGGCTAAGCAGTACGTCTCTGTGAAGCCACGCTTCCACAGTCCCATAGCAGGGAAAGAGTGTTCTGGAGACCCCACACCTACAGCTGAATCCCATCCAAAGAATATTTGCCATTTCCACTCACAACCCATTGGCTAACGCGTATTACAAAGCAGTGATTAACCCCAGTGGGGCAGGGAAGTCAATCCGCCACAAGTGCAGAAGGACAGATGGAAATACTGCTGAGCAGTACAAAGAAGCCGCCACACCTTCCAGGTTATCTTTCACCTCCACACTTCAGCTCCTCTGAGGCGCTGCCCTCCATAGGCTGCACCGCCCCTAACCCTTTCCTTGGCGAACTTCTATTTCTATCAGTTACTCTTCACCCTCCAGGCCATTAGAACTCTGTACTGTCATTACACCTGTCACATTATTTGCAGATTTATCTTACTCACAAAATGACACACTTCTAATGGCCTATTACTTGTCTTCTGAAAATTCAAGTATGGAGTTCAGTGTGTGGCACATGGTAAGGGATTCTAAAATGTGTGAGAAATGATTAAATGAGTAAGCCTGTGGCAGCCCAGGAAGAGCCGAGAACAGCACGATGCATGGTGCCACGGGGAAGTAGAACAGACAGACCCACATGCGGCATGAAGGTCAGCCATCAGCAAGAAGGACAAATCAAGCTCTCCACCTTTGTGAATCTGTGAGAAGTAAAATCCAATGGAATGATGAGAAGTCATCTGTTTTGGTTTTTCTCTGTTTGGGGTTGGGGGGGAGGGGTTGTTTTGTTTTCTTTGTTTTGTCCCAGGAAGAGACAGACAAAGCCCAGTGCCTAGAACACTGTAGAAGTCCCTCTCAATTTTCTATCCCTTCTAAGATTACCATTGGTTTGAGGTGGAAAACACAGGAAAAAGAAAAAAAAACCTCCTTTGCAAGAAATAAATGTTCTATGATGGATATAGCTTGAAATTCAAAGGTTTTCTTTGAGGTATAATTAACATATAGTGTTCTATTAGTTTGAGGTATATACAATATAAAGATTCAACAATTCTATACATTACTCAGTGTTCATCATAATTAAGTACTCTTTCTTCTAAAGATTTTATTTATTTATTTATTTATTTGAGAGAGAGAGAGAATGAATGAATGAATGAATGAATGAATGAATATGTGCTTGAGCTGGGGAGGAGCAAAGGGAGAAAGACAAGCAGACTCCATGCTGAGTGTGGAGCCCAATGCGGGGCTTGATCTCAAGACCCCAAGATCATAACCTGAACCAAAACCAGGAAAGACATTCAACCAACTGAGCCACCCAGCCACCCCAGGATAAGTACTCTTAACCCCATTTACCTGTTTCATCCATCCTCCTACCCACCTTCTCTCTGGCAACCACCAGTTTGTTTTTTGTCTCTTTTTTTTGTTTGTTCATTTGTTTTGTTTCTTAAATTCCACATATGACTGAAATCACATGGTATTTTTCTTTCTCTGATTTATTTGGCTTAGCATTATAATCTCTTGCTCCATCCATGTTGTTGCAAATGGAAGATTTCATTCTTTATTTCATGGCTGAGTAACATTGTATACATTATACAATATATACAATGCACATTGTGTGTGTGTGTGTTTATGTATGTGTATATATATACATAACTTTTTTATCCATTCATCTATCAATGGACACTTGGGTTGCTTTCATATCTTGGCTATTATAAATAATGCTGAAATAAAATATGGGTGCATATGTCTTTTTGAGTTAGTGTTTTTGTGTTCTTTGGGTGAATACCCAGTAATGGAATTACTGGTTCATATGGTAATACCATTTTTAATTTTTCGAGGAACCTCCATATTGTTTTCCATAGTGGCTGCACCAGTTTGCACTCCCAACAGTCCAAGAGAGTTCCTTTTTCTCCACATCCTCGCCAACACTTGTTGTTTCTTGTGTTTTTGATTTTAGCTATTCTGACAGATGTGAAGTGGTATCTTATTGTAGTTTTGATTTGCATTTCCTTGATGATGAATGATATTGAGCATCTTTTCACATATCTTTTGGCCATCTGTATGTGTTCTTTGAAAAAATGTCTTTTCAGTTTCTCTGACCATTTTTTAAATAAAATTATTTGGTTGTATAGTGTTGAGTTGTATGAGTTCTTCATATATTTTGGATACTAACTCCTTATCAGATATATCATTTGCAAATTATCTTCTTCCATTCAGTACATTGTCCGTTAGTTTCATTGATACTTTCCTTTGTTGTGCAAAGGAAACACAAATAAAACTCCCTCGCAAGGAATAAATGTTTACATCTCTGACATATGTGGCTTGAAATTTGAAGTTTTCAAACTTTTCTCATTTTTTTTATTAGAAAGTAATATACGACCCAAAACAAAAATTTCAAATAATACAAAATGGTATGAATTTAAAAGTAGAAGTGTCCTCCCCATATCCACCCTAGCTCCCCAATACCACCCTCAGAAGTAATCACTGTTAGCAGTGTATTCTTCCAGAAATCTCTATGCATATTATATTCCTACATGTTGATATTCAATCTTTTCACATAAGTAAGATCATATTCTATACATTCCACAACTTGTTCTTTTCACTGTACATATTGGACATCTCAGTACATATAAACATACCTCATTCATCTTAAGCTGAATAGTGAGAATAAGGAACTTGAGCCAACCCCCTAACAAAGAGGCCACAACTTTTTGGAGTTTTCAATATATCTTTCGAACAGGAAAAGAGTCTTTAGGACATTGTCCTTTGGAAACAACAAGTAAGCTGAGTTCATATTCCACAGAAAATCTAAAAGACATCAGAAGGGTAATAAATGGTCAACCTTATTATAGCCATTCATCTTTTAAGTGAAGATAAGAATCTGAGAAAGTAAATGCTTTATTTTCCATAGAAAATACTGTGTGTGATTCTATCAGAAAAAGGAATCTGATTTCAAATGTCCTTATTTCAAACATTCTGTCCTGTTATATAACAAGGGCTCTTCTTTTATTTTCTCACAAGAGAATCTGAATTAAAAGCCTTCCCCCATCGACTTAAAAGAATATTCATGTGTCAGATTTTCTGAATCAAAACCAGGATTTAGCTAGGAAATAACCTCTCTTTGCTATTCTTTGACCACTATAATGTTCCTGGCATAACTGGCCACAGTGAGTACAGACAGCAGGAAGCTCCAATCTGCCCCTTACTCAAGAATTACTCCCATGGCCCTGCTCTTTGCTCTGGGTTTGGTCCCAGACCTTAGCTCTTTCATACCTCTGCCTGGGTTGGATCAAGCTGGACTCCAGGACCAAGCAGTGATCTCTGACTGTACACTGTTTCCCCCTGGGAAGCTGATTCCTGCCATTAATGGACATCACAAAAACAGGGAGGGGTGCTCCAGCCCACATCCTGGAGAGGCTCCTACCCATTGCCTTAGCTGGGTCAGCAGCACCTCCAATTCCATAGTCACACCAAGAGAGACTGCACCCAGTACTCCCAGACTCCTCAGGATACCACACTGAATGCTCTGCTTCTCTAAGAGGGCACTTAGCAGTTTCCAGAAGAGCCAAAGTTCAGGAATGTTAGCTCAGAAGTCAGGCTGACAGTTCACACTTTAACGTCATTAACTTAAATGGGTGAGCCATTTTCCTAAGACTTCATTACCTCATTTGTGACAGAGGGTTAATAATAACACTTATACAATAAGATTAAATAAAGTATAATCTTATTTTATAAGGTTAAACAATCCACGTCGTATCCTCATCACAATGCACAAAGCACAGGATGTACTTAATAAACGTTCACGGAGATGACAGTGATGATGGCAATGGTGAAAACGTTGACCTCTCTAAAAAGTGTTTGGAAGTCCTGACTTCATTGAGCAACTGAACGCCCAGAATCGAGTCCCATCACCTTTCTTACACCTTGAGGAGTGAGATGGCCCAGATCCTTCCAGAGGAAAGGTGCTCTGAAAACGCTATGACTGTGCCTTAAATGGCCAGCTAGGCTCGGCCAGGATCCTCGGAAGCAAGGTAAACCCTTGCCCATGCTATGCTCCTGGGGCTCCTCAAGAGTGCTTCTGAGGCTTGTATAATCATCTAGCACCCACCCTGCAGCCTTTCTTCTCCTTCCCACAAATCTGTCTGACCATCTTTGAGCGTATTTGTTCCTTGTTCAACTCTTGATTCCATTTTCTTAAGCACAATAAACATGGGCATCTTATGTTCAATATTTAATAATGACATCTAAAGTCTGCAGATCCAATTGTGCTTTGTGTAGTTTTTGCTGGTAGTCACTGATTTCCTGAGGAGTTTTATAACTTGGTGATTATGGGGCCCTTCTTACTGGAACCTGAACTGTGGGAACTCTCCAAGGCCTGTGTCGAATGTGTATTTCCCCAGAGACCATTTGCATCCATTTCTGCTGGGCCGAGCAACGCTGCCAATCCAGGGCCCTTTAAGCCCAATGTTAGGTTGGAGATTTTGCTTATTTGTTTTTCCTGGACCTCGGGAGTAGTATGAACTCAACCCCAAGCCCTGTGGGTGCCTGATTCTCAAGAGAGATGTTTCACTCCCTAGTGCCAGGGTTAAGCAAGATAAATCTCCCCTGCTAACTTCTGTGCAAATCTGCCTCTTAAGTCAGCCTTTCAAGAGTCACTCTCTCAAAAATTTGTATGGTAGCTTTGATCTCACTCCCCATCTTGTAAAACTCCTGAGCTCACTTCTTGCCTCTGGAATGCAGCCTTTATACTGAAGACTCCGGGTCACCAGGAATCAGCAGCTCCCCATGGGAGGCTGCCAGCTTGCACACTGGTTTACCTCTCCGGCTGCTTGCTTCCTCTCCATGTTTGGCCTGAGGATTCTTCTTACTTTCCTGCCAGCTCCGCTACACAATTAAAATGACATGTATTTTTAAAATTTTATCCAGCATTTTTAGTGCTTTACATTAGACAGGTTTTATAGAATATCTAGTCCATCCATAATACTACCAGAAATAGCCTGGATTTTCATGTGATGTTAAAATTTATTCAGTATTTTCTTCACCCTATTATTTGGATGGTTTATGTTTGCTTCTCCTTGTCATCTGCTTCAATAATCATGATATTCCTGCTCGACTATGAATTCCCCACTAACTCACCTCTGAGTTTTTTCTTATTTCTCCTCTTGTTTTCCATTAAGCTGTGGCATTTTGTCATGAATTTTTCCAACTAGGTCTGCCCATAGGAGAAAGGTTACTATATAATTATTATTTTTATACTGTGACTTCAAGCAAGATTTCTAGAAAATTTAGTTCCTGACAGGTACAATACAATTACACAAAGAAAGATGGAGATTAATTACATTCTTACCAAGACAGATTCTATTAAATAGATGATGTGGAATAGTATAGCATTTTATACATTATCTGTCACAAAACACGCCACATACAAAACTGTCTAATCGTGTTGCCAACCACCCCAGGAAATATTAATAATCTACCCACTAGAATCCTTCCACTATTTTACAATTAATCACAAAAGACTTTGGAAAGATCTGTTAATAACCCCTGAATCGCATACCAAATACCTCTGTCTCGTTCTTTCTCTGAAGCTCTAGGGCTGGGGTTCCATGCCCAGCCTCTGAGACAGCCTGAATTTGAATCCCTGCTCTAATTCTCACCAAGTGAGAGAGTAAGAGCAGGTTGCTTCATCTCTCAGAGCCTCTGGTCCTCATCTGCACAGTGGAATAACTGTTCCTCCCTCACATGACCCTATCAGGGTTTAAATATAAAGGTTTGTAAAACCCTTGGTACAGGGCCTGACACATAGACTGTCTTCAATCATTGGCAGCTGTAAGAATGAATTCTATTAATATCTATTTTTTAAAAAATTATTCACCCAGCATTATCCCAACTGGAATAGCAACTACAGCTGAGCCAGCATCAAAGTTTAGGAAGCTAAGAGGTTTGTTCAAGGAATGGGGATTAATGTGTGCTGACCTAGCCACCTCTCCTACTTGGTCCTCTGTGGGTAGAGTCAACCCTGTCTCCAAGATGGTCAGTCAGGATAAAGTCAATGGCGCCAGCCTTAATTCAGAAAGTGTAAGCACTAACCGTGTGACTCAGCAGCATTAGTACCAGTACATACTGTTCTGTGTTATTGCCCAGTTTGTTCATCAGCCATGACCGGTCTGGGAAAGAATCAAGCTCCTGACCACTGCACAGGTCCTTCCTCCGCCTGGAACACTCTACAGTCTTCCTCAAGCTAAGTCCTATTCATTCGTTAGAGATTAGCTTGGACGCCATTTCCTCCAGAAAGATTCTCCAGTCTCACTGAATGACCTGCTCAGAGTTCCTGGGGCTTCTTCTCATCACATCATCAACTACCCTGGACTATGGTTATCCACTTATTTGTTTAGAACCTCAGTAACATAAGGTCCATTAGGGCAGGAACCATGTTTTCCCTTCTTTAGCACTAAATCCAAATCCTAGTACAATGGCTGATATGACAGGCATTAAATAAATACTGATTGTATGAATGAATGAAACATGAGAGAACTGTAGTAAAAGATGTATTTGTCCTATAGACATCACCCAGAGGCATTCAGACAGACCTAAATATCTCATTGAGATGACTGAATTGAAGAAGGAGCAGAACATACACTTTAAACATTCTCTTCTCTGTGAAAGCCCAGTAGAATGAAAGGGATTTTTAAGTCCTAGATGCAAATTCCTTTGTTACCTGTGTAATGTTCCCCACCCATCTGTCTGTTCCTCTTCCCCTCCCCGCCCCCACACACTTGTCCATACAGTACATGACTCAGTACCTGGTCCATAAGCACTAAATAAATGTCACCAAATAACTGAATGGCATCCCTGCCATTTTCCCCCCATCAATCTTAACGCTTTGCTTATGGCAACAGACATTTCAGCCAGGAACCAGCACTGAACTCCCGCAATCCACCCTGAGCCTCTGTTTTGTGGTACATTTAAATAACACCATGGTTCATCTTGTTCTTTACTCAGACCTTAAAATTGTGTTTATTTTTCCTCCATTTTTATTGTTCCTCAAACAGCACCACAACGCCTGCTGACAAGGACTGAGCCCAAAATGCAGCGATGCACAAGGTCCTACAGCCCCGCGGAGCCGCTGCTCAGGAGAGCCCCAGAAACGGTAGCCCACCGTGCTGCCTGCGAGCAGCCGGACATCGGAATGTGTCTGCCCCTGGAGTGTGCTTTCTCACCCAAATTCACGTGACCACGGGGCTGTGGCCTTTCTGAAAGGTGCTTCCACACCCCCTGGCCTCCGTCTCCAATACTGCTCATTCCAGGCATTTCTGCTGAGGGAACTTCCACAGCGCACTGTGCCCAGGCTAATGTCCGACCTGCACCACCCTTGTGTTGTCATTAAAAACACAGAATTTACAAGAGCAGGCAGGTTAGCACCTGATCTTTGCTCGGCATTGGCCCACCCATCCAACAAGCAGGCTACCCACCATGAACGCATTAGCAGCTCTGTAGATGCCAAGTGGCCAAGGGCAGGCCTCGGCGAAAGAGGGTTCACCTGCTTCATCAGCAGGAAAATGCTTGTCATACTTGCCTGCTTCCAGGTGTCCGGTTCATGTTTCTTTATGCAGGTCAGTGATTTCTATTTATTTGTTTATTTACCACATATATTTACCACACATGTTCTCCTGGGAACTTGGAAGCTAATGAGGCGGCCAGATGTGGCGCCTTGGATAACATTTCCATGTGTGCTTGCTCCTGATATTGGGGTACGGGCTAAGAAATGCTTAAACAGACAGAAAAGTTGATGAGACAAGCAAAGAGAGAAAAAACCTGACAGAGTTTAACTTCCCTTACTCTCGGTTATTACCTGAACTTTTATTTTTAAACTACAAAGCCTTGAAATTCATGAATAATACAGGAAATCTGTAAAATGCCACTTTTCTGGAATAAGCAGGACATTAAAATGCAAATTGCAGTTCCACACACAGCTGTACTCGATGTGACAAATTAAGCTCTTCTTATTCCTAGTCTTGACATTTGCCTTCAAGATGTTTGTTCAATGTAAAGAGAAAGAGCAGAAGCAGACAAGAGGAGTGGCTACCACAAAGTCCAGGAGGTTAGCCCTGCCATAAGAGGTCCCCAGGGGATGAAAGGTCATCCTGGGAGCTCCCCTCCTCTAGCAAAATACATGGGGAAAACCATCCTCTGCATTACCGCATTTTCTCAGGAAGGGCTCCCCATAAAAATAGCATTCTTTAATAATACACATACCTCTTTAGAACAAGCAGGACAGAAATCCAGAACAAACTGAGTCAACTAGGAAGTTGGAGTCCCTTTTAGACCTACAGTTCCACACTTCACTCACTCGGCTAGACCCACAAAGCTCATCCTCAAACCTTCCCTGATGATACGACATATTTCTTCAGAAGTGCCTGCTGTGCCGGGTGCACTTAGGAGCCGTCAGTACGTAATGCAGACAGGCTCACTCACTACTTACCTGTCACGGCTGCAGGTAGGGAATGACTAGCCAACGATTCGATGAGCGGTTGCGCTAACTACATATTTGGCTTACATCATGCCCCCAGCAGCCCTGTGAAGGAGATACTACTATTATTCACATTTTACAAAGGAGGACACTGACAGGTTAAGTAATTTAGCTGGCACACAAGTAAGTGGGTGAACTGGGATGTGAACCCCGGCGCTTTGGCTCCAGAATCTGCTTGCTTCACCCCTTCATTAAACTGCCTCTCTCTCAACGGCCTCTTTCCCTTTGCTACCCTGCTATCTGTGTACAGCAAAGAGCGTACCCTCCCAAGGGGAGGGTCTGCACCCTAGTTATCCTCGAACCCACCCCTCACAACCCATACCGAGTTTGGTTCATGGGAAATCAATACTATATCCTGAATAAATGATTCACCTGTTATTACTAAATGACCCTGGGCTGGTGCTGCAACAGCAAATGTTAGCACCACCTAGTGGACAGAAGCCTGGCACGGGAAAGATCACCATTACCCAGGGCTTGAGAGCCAGAGATTAAAGCACTTATCTGGATAATTCAGGTGAATGTCCTCATGCAGGGACCTTGCTGTCTTTCCACAGTCCTCTCACACTCCATCTGATAACCAAAAGCTAGTCACCTAGTATACAAAGTTGACAATATCCCAAACAGATCAAGCTTTGGTATTCTCAAGGGATCAATAAGGCAGAATTTTTTAAACAGAACTCTACTGGAAAAGTTATGATCATGGTCACAATACAATAGGGAAGATCTCAAACTCTTACAGGAAAGACCTACGTATATGTATCTACAAATACCTGCACTAATCTCGTTAAAGCAGATAAAATCAATCATCTGGAGACCAAGAATTAGATTGGGTCCATATATAAACCCTAAAATACAATGATTGTTCCTGATCTCTGCTTCTACAGGAACTCAACTCTTTACCCATTCTTTTACTAAATATTAGAAAATCGTAAAAAAAATTAGTAATTACAATATCAACGTATTAGTATACGAATAAAGGCTCTATCTATACTATGTTTAAAGTAAAACAAAAAAAAAATAGAATTTCTTTTTTTTTAAAGACCTCTTATCAAAACAGGAAAAATAAAAGGAGTATTTTATTTCAGTTATTTTCAGCTGCTTTCCCCCTTTGACTTTAAAAGTGAAAAAAAAGAAGAGAGAAAAATGTATACGAAAAATGCATGGAAAGAGAGTTATAGGCCAAACTGGAAAAGTAAGGAAGACTTCTAATCCCCACTTTGTAACTTGGCAGACTCCTATTCATCCCTCAAGACCTTGCTCAAAGTATCACCTCCACTGTGAAGCTTCTCCTAGTGTGTAGCCACTCCTAGCTTCTCCTGTGCCCCTCCTCCACTGCTTACTCTCATTATTGAGTTTCCATAGCACTTGATATGTACACTATGATATCATATAATATCCTATTATAATTATGCACTAACCTGTCCTTGTCGCCTAGACACTATGAGGCTTTTCTTATGAAGTTTCTCAGAACATTTGCCAGCAAAATGACTACTGAAACCAGAAGTAAATAACGATCATTTGAAACAAATATCACTTCCTTCTTCCTAAGCTATACTTTGTACTGTTACACAACAAAAGGCCTTGAAAGTAGCTTAAAGACCCAGTAGATCTCAAGGCCTTTGCTTTGACTCTTTCTTTTTGTGGTGTGTGTGTGTGTGTGTGTGTGTGTGTGTGTGGTCTTCAAAACTAGTCCTCCCAAGCTACAAAATCGAAAATCACTGAAATACAAAGTAGAAGAATAACCAAGGGCTTTTGTTTCCAATGCTATTTTTGTCTGTTCTGCCTACGATAAAACTGTGTCAGGAGGAACACCCCACACACATCAGTGCGTCCGTCTGAACTAAAAAGAATGTGCAAAGGCTCACTGGGAACATCGAACCCACTTTATAAATCCAAGTGCCTGGACATGATCTGTTTATTTAAATGCTATTGGCAAATGGACTGCTGAAGGTTAACAGACAATTAAGAATCACTGTGGTTCCCTGAAAATGATAAATAAAACAGAAGGATCAGCCTTACATAGTTTTATAAAATCAGCTACAATTACACAAAAAGAAATCACCAGGAAAAGCACTGTACTTGCTAAACGCATCTTGTTGGTATAGAGTAATGGTTAAAAAATGTTTGGATTGGGAGATATCACAGAGCCAGAATTCAAATCCACGTCTGGCCATATATCAACTGGGTGACCTAAAACATGTTACTCAACCTTTTTAAGCCTCAGTTTTCTTATCTGTAAAATGGGAGTGATAATAGCACAATCCTGGATTTGTTATGAGCAGTTAGCAGAGCATCTGGCATATAGTAAACACTCAACAGATCCTAACTGTTATTCTTTCTCTTTTCTGATTTATTTATTCAGCGCTTCAAGAAAATAAACATTGAGCGCACACACTAGATATTATGCTGGAGACTTCTACACGTATCACCACAGCTCCTATCTGGAAAAACGAAAGGGTCAGACACCATGAAATTTTCCCAGGCCAACATCTTTTATCTTAGTCATGCAAAGAGTCAAACTGTGCTCCCAGCGCTCTGCAAACATTTGATTCAAATTTCATTGTTAAAGCATATTAATCATTTTTACAACTTTAATGTGAAACATCAACCATACTCATTTATGCTCTCTATCAAAATTTCACGCAAAGGAGACCCTGAAGCACTTAATGTGTGCAGCCTGGTTAACTCTGCTTTACTCCGGAGTCCACACAATAAGGCTTCTCTGTGGATATATTGGATCTTCCTGGGAATGTGACACTGATTAAGAAGACTGAGGTCTTTTTGTTTTGCTCTGTTTTGTTTTGTTGAAATTTAGACCTGCACATGCCTACTCACACAAAATCAAACAAGCAAATACAATCCTACAACATATCTGTGCTCCACTCAATTAAATGGCGGGATACACTCATATGGTATTTTCTGACAAATGCTGACAAATTAAAATGGCTGAGGAACCCATTAATTGACTCTTTAAGCTGAATACTTAATTAATAACCACATGCACTTGTTACTTGCTGCGATTTTCATTGGAGACGAGTATTTGCTACTCTCTTGAGTTACTGTATCTGTTAAATTGAAAAGAAAGCTATTTTTAAAAATACTGTCATTCACAACTACTCCTCAGTATGAGTCCACGTTTTCTTGATACCATGCAAAGAGAGAATATATGTGTGTGAGAGAGAGAGAAAGAGAAAGAGAGAGACACAGACTGAAAGAGAAAATTAAATTGGATGCTTAGATTGATGTGGCTAGAACTGTCTTCCATAAACAGAAATTTCATTAGAAGTTTACTAAATGAGCCTCATTGCTCTTTTGGATGACTTTCTAATAACCGAATGTCACAGATTTGAACTCACAAATTTATATTAATAAAATATCCACTTCATCTCTTCCACATATTTGAATCCTACATGATATTTAACAGGGAGGTTCAGAAAACTTTTTTCCAAGTTATTCTCTTTAGTGAGCAATTATCATAGGATAGTAACTATTATGGTTCCTAGGTGGGACACAAAGAAAAATATCACCAAGTACCTGTCCACAAGAACGTTTAAGTCTAGAGAAGACAGACATGCTCAAATTTAGAATAAGGCAGTATGTGCGAAGTGCAATCAAAGTGTGTATGTGTTTTATCTCTATACCTAAAGGAGTGAGGCTGTAGACTGGGGAATGATTCATTTCAACTAGGAAATTAGAGGAAAGTTTCATAAATAATCAGTATTTAAGTAGCACATTGAATATTGGATAGAATTTAATAGAAGTAAAGAGAACATATCAAGGAAAGATAAAGAAATAAAAGATTCAGGAAATGCTCAAGAAAGGAAAGTGGTCCAAGCATTTGTGTATACATTTTTGTTCATGTTCACTGAAGGAGGAAGTGGGGGAAATAATAAGGCTAGCCTAAACCGAAATGAGCCGTAGCTCCTGAAATTGTACCTAGAATAAAGATGTACATTTTGTATTTATCCTAGGTCTAAGTAGCCAAAGAGAATAATGTTTAAAGTGAGCTCTGCCGGTATTCCCTTCTAGTTTTTTCTGTCATTCAAGATACCCTTATCATTTCCAGTGAACCGAAGCTTGATAATCCTCTTGTTTCTTGATCTTTCCTAACAATTTCTCACAAATGTAAAAATATTACAATATTTGACAAGAGTTTTGGTTTTTTAAATTTAAAATATCTGGTCATAGCAGCTCCCTAGAATTTTTTGTTATTTACCTGGGAAATCTCCAAATCTGTTTTCAGTAGAGCTCATAAAAAGAATGAAATAAAAGAATTTTAAAGAGGAAAGAAACCCTAAAATTGTGTAACTCAAACTCCTCATTTTCATGGCATCTATGACCCATACAGTTCAGATGATTCTGAGGAAAGGATGAAATAAAACAGAACACGAAACCAATTTTTACCTCAAACACACTTAAAAATGCTTTAAGTGTCACACAAGTTCATACTTCAAGCTCTCAGTGCTAGGAACATAACCATGATACCGTGATCCAAATTTCCAAGTTTTTTGACTTCCAACCCAAGCTTATCTTCACTCAGGGTACAGTGGGGGATCAAAAATAAGACACAAAGTCCCTGGTTCTAAGATTTCAATGTCTAATTGGAGAGATAAAAGATAAAGTCTGTAAATAATAAGAGTTTTTGTTTGCTTTTTGTGGGTGTTTTTGTTGTTGTTGCTTTTTTTTTTTTTTTTTTTTTTACTACAGCCATACCGGATGGAAATTAATCATAACTCTTGGTTTACAACATATTGTCAACATTGCTCCAGGCATGACCGTCTTCTTATTTATTTTACCCTTAAGAATAATATAATGAGCACCATGAATGTACCATCTGTCCCAAGAATCAGAATGCAGACAGCCATACCTACCCATGCGCCCCTTCCTGCTGAGCTAAAAGGCTCAATGGAGCTGGTCAGATTTTGCTCAACGATGATCAGTAGCATTTGGGTAGATGGAAAAGAATATCCAAACATGAACAAAAGCTTGAACAAAGTTCAAACATAGAAAACTCAAAGGCAGGTTTGGGGAGGGACTAGGGAGAACACAAAGATCAATTCAGCTGAAATAACAACTTGTGCGAGGGCTTAATGAGAGCCCAGACAAGATACACCTCTGGGTAGAGAACTCTAAGTGCCACCTGAAGTATCTTATGTGTATTCTGAAGACAATAGGGAGACTTTCAACAGAGAAATGAATGATCAAAGGGGTGTTTCAGGAAAATTAGCAGGATGAAAATAGACTGAAGGGAGGGAAGTCAAAATCAGAAAGTTCAGTCCGGAGTTGTACAACGAAATATCACTGAAAATGACATCTGGCCAACATGCCAGTAGCAGCAACACCCTGTTTCCCAAAAAGAATGCGGACTCCTCATGCAAATCAAAGACATAAAGCTTATAAAAATCCCTTAAGTGAATAACCTATTAACAAGTACCCTCAGATGATCTTTAAAAATGCTCAACATGATAAAGCTTAAAATACACATATCTTTAAAATCAGAGAGAGTTGAAGGATAAACAGATTCACTGGGCAAACAATTTTTAAAAAGCACAGATGATAATCATAATTTCAGGTAAAGTAGGGTATATAATTCAGCTGACTTGAAACGTGTATGAGAAAATATAAATTTCCAAAGTTGACCCCAAAAGAAATAGACAATGTAAATAGACCAATAATAATGAAGGAAACTGAAAGATTAAAGAAAAAGAAAAAAGGCTCCAGAACCAAATGTTCTACTATAGACAAAAAGATGCAAATCCACTCATTTTATGGATCGAATATAATTCTAATATCTGAAAAAACTAGCACCAAGTAAGAAAAAACTACTGAAATGAACTACAGATCAGTCCTATGTCTTTAATTTTAATAGGGATTATAAAGAGCCTCTTATCTACCCTGCAACATGCTAAAACACAAGAAAAAATATGATCTCTGTCTTCCTGGTACTTATGATTTAGCCATTAAGCAAGTAATTATAAGTGTAATGGGATAGATACATAATATGTGAAAATCACAACAAAATACTGACAACAGAATTTTAAAATAAACTAAAAGAATCATTCATAATAACTTTGGAGGAAGCAATCCCAGGAACGCAAGTTAGGAAATTTATTTATATAATACATAGTATATCAACATATGTATAGGCTGACCATTTTGAATATATATTTATATCTATATATATATTCACTAATATACAGATAATGAAAAAAATTAATTATATTTAAAAAGAATTTTTTAAAAACTCTTAAAAGAAAACAAAGAAAAAAAAGATCAGCTCAGAATTACAGAGCAGTATATACCACAGCCTCAACCCTTACTCACCAATTCCTTGATGTACAAAGAGAGTTTTTTAAAAATCCATAATAGTATTGGAAGGTAAGAAGGGGAACCTTCTGTGAAACAAAAATCATAAGGAACCCCATAAAGGTAAAAGGTAGACTGGATCTAGGATTAAAAAAGGAACTGCAATCCAAAATGTTCAGAGACAATGACTGCTGAAAAACATGCGTGAGCCTCTGAAGGTGCTAGGAAGTGGCAAGAATACAGGAGGAAGCGCCAGGACAACCAACGTGTGGTCTGAGTGGGATGGTTATCACAGCAGGGACAGACAGACAAACCTGTCACTCTCCACTCACCCCCATGCTCAAAACACTAACTAGCAGAACACACTACCTGGAAAGGCAAGATGAACCCACAACCGAGAACCAAAAAACATCTGGGGGACAACCAAAGCCACCAAAATGAAGCCCCAAACTCAACCGCAAGAACTAACACCAGAGGAAGAAGAATTATTAGAGCAAACAGAGAGAGACTTTAAAATAAGTATAATTTTTGAAAGTATAATTCATATCCCCAGAAAGATCAGATGAGATATTGAACCCATTAAAAAGTAAGAGTTGATATAGAAAATCATATCTTGGAAATAGAACAGGGTATTTGTTTTCTTAGAATAAGTCAAGTGATTCTAAAACTCATCTAGAAGAATATTTAGACGATATTCGTCAAGAAATTTTGAAAAGTAAATAGTCCTAATTGTTAGATAATAAAAAAAAGCAGAATATTGGTATAAAAACCGATAATTAACCAGACAGATTAATAGCCTAGGAATAGACCTTAGTACAGCAATGTACTTAGAGCAAAGTACAACAAACCTTATTACAACAATGAAAATGACTCAAGAACTAAAGGTAAAAAAAAAAAAAAATCCATAAATTATCTAAAATAAATCACAGATATTTCAATTGTCAAAAGATAAACAAAGATATCTTAAGCAAAAAAGCAATCTAAGAAATAAAAGAATAAAAGATAGCTTTGACTATATTAAAAAATACAAAAATAAAAAGTAAATGATAATCCAGAAAAATATATCTACAACATATATGACAAAAGAGGATTATCTTCAAATATAAAGAGTTCCAAAAAGTTAATCCTTCATTAATACAGATACTGAAATGCAAACAAAAAAGGTTATTTGAATATTCACCATTTCACTTTATTTTATTTTTCACCATTTTAATGGTCTTTATCACTAGGTCGTTAAAATAACAATTTCATTTCCTTTATGTTTTTTTGTACATCCCAGATTTTCTACAATGAACCCCGTATTTTCACAATCAGAACTAAAAGTTATCTCTAAATCAGAACATGCAGGCAAAGACAATTCATAAAAAAAGAAATATAAGGCTGGTCAACATGTGATAAAAGCTGGACACCTCGAATCAAAAATACAAACCAAAATGGGATGCCATGTTTGTTTCTTAAATTGACAAAGTTTAAAAAAAAATTTTTTTTTAATGCTACTACCCAGGCTGGCAAGAATGCAATGAAATGGACACTTTACACACTCTTCTCAGGGTAGAACCTGAATTAGTACAATCTTTCTGAAGAAGGTAACAATATATGCCGTAAATATTAAAAATACACAAACTCTTAGAATTCCCACTTACAAGAAATTATCCTGAGAAAATAATCAGAGCAGCAAAGAAGTATTTTCATCTTATTCTCAATAATAGCTCAAAACTAGATACAACCTGAATATCAAAATATAGGAAAATTACCAAATAAACTGTGGTAGATAATTATGCAATCACCAAAAGTCATAATTTTGAAAAATGACTTAAGGATGTGATGATTGTTCCCAACATAATTTTAAGTGAAAAACAGTGAGATATAAAATTCTATCTACAGTGGGAATGTAAAATGGTGCAGCTGTTGCAGAAAACAGTATGGTGGTTCCTCAAAAAATTAAAAATAGAATTAGCCTATGACCCAACACTTCCACTTCTGGGTATATACCCCAAGGAGTTAGAAAGCAGGGTCCTGAAGAGATATTTGTACACCCATGTTCATATACCCACGTTCATATGCCCATGCTCACGCAGCGGGATTCAAAACAGCCAAAAGGCGAAAGGAACCCAAGTGTCCACGGACACATGAATGGATAAACACGATGCCATCTATCCATAGAATGTAATATTTTTTTTAAGATTTTATTTATTTATTCAACAGAGATAGAGACAGCCAGTGAGAGAAGGAACACAAGCAGAGGGAGTGGGAGAGGAAGAAGCAGGCTCATAGCGGAGGAGCCTGATGTGGGGCTAGATCCCATAACGCCGGGATCATGCCCTGAGCCGAAGGCAGACGCTTAACTGCTGTGCCACCCAGGCGCCCCCATAGAATGTAATATTATTCCACCTTTAAAAGGAAGGACACTCGGACACATATTGCAACATGGATGAGGCTTGAGTACAATATGCTAAGCGAGAAAAGACAGAAGTGTGGTATGATTCCCACTTCTATGAGGTACCTAGAATAGTCATATTCACACAGACAGAAGATAGAATGGTGGTTGCCAGGAGCTGAGAGGAAGGGAGATGGGGAGTTGTTTAATGTCTATAATCTCAGTTTTACAGGATGAAAAGAATTCTGGAGGTTGGTTGCACAAATATGTGAATGTATGTAACATCACTGACCATACTTAAAAATGGTTAAGGTTGTAAATTTTATGTTATGTGTATTTTACCACAATTTTTTAAATAGGGAAAAAAACTAGGTATGAACCCACTTTTGAAAGACATTTATAAAAAATGATCACTCACGTCCTTCTACCACCTCCATCATCACTATCTTCTAAGGAGAACCTAGATATGAGCACAAAGGTTTAAAGCTTCTCCAAATAGCGAACAATAGAGCCACAAGACACTAGAAGTCTAGGAAACAACTAAGAGAAAGAAGGCAGGAGCTGGAAAGATGGCATTCCACAAAAGGGAGATAGAAAGTAAAAGAAAATCTAAAACTCCATTGTCAAAGAAAATTTACAATATACTATAAATTGCTTACAAATACTTTTATGCAAGTGGATTCTTCCAGGGAAGCTCAGAGGGGAGGCTGGTGGCAGCTGACAATTGGGTTATGTAAGAAATGTCTAAGCAAAAAGACTGGAAAGATATACCCTAAAATGTCAGTTATAGTTATTTCTAGACAGTGAGATTCCTGGCATCTTTTTTCTCCTTTGCATGTGTATTCCTCTACGTGTTTTCTGAATTTCCTATAACAAGCATGCGGGCATTTATTTTTTAGTGGTTGTCTTGGGTAGTGGTGATGGGAATGAGAGGAAGTAAGCAACAGGCCCAGCCTTATGAAAGATGAATCCACACGATTTAGCCACAGGACCACTGAGGGACTGCATTCTTCTGCAATTCATTCACTCACCGATTCACTGACCCAGCTGACACACATTTTGGAGACTCAAAGGACACCAAAATGAAGAATACCCTATTCTTGCCCTCGAGGAGCCATCGTTCTAACAGACTCATTATTAGCCAACCAGAGAACCATGTCAGAAGCCCAAGAGGGCTTCGTACTAAGGATACACTATGAGAAGAACTACCAATCTAGTCAAAGTACTAACTGGAATCTATGATGATTGAAAAATGCTTTGAATTAGTGTAAAACAACAGACGAATGCAAGATACTGTTCCAATTACCTGAATTATTGTCAAGGAAAAAACTCCATGAAACAATGAAGACTGCATCAAGGAAGATGTTTCACTAAGTAAAATTTCCAAATAGTGCATTTTTAAGCAGCATTTTGATAAGCCTTATTGAATGAGGTCTTTGGAAAATAATTTGTGTCCTTTTTTTGCATTATGAAACACCATCTACAGAACATCTACTGTTTTCCTGATGACTCAGAGTCACCATCAAAAGCATCAAGCCTGGGGCTGTCCATGACACAGTTATGCCCTCAGGCGCTACCAAGTTCTCTAGGACTATTTCCCCGATGCTGGTCCAGACTTCCAGGTTTTTTCCATTCTTGTGTGTTTTTCTATAGCTTTTTATAGCTTTTATCTTAAACACATTGAATTTTAGAGCTGGAAGTGACCTCAGAGATTAACTAATATGACTTACTCATCTCACAGAGGAGCAAACTATTTTCCTCCTCCACTCTGAGGCTCTGCCTCCAACGTTTAGCTGTGTCAGTGTGCCTACCGTGAGCAACACCTCTCCAGTTTCCAATGTTCTGCTTCTAATCTGTCAACTGGGAAACCAGATAAGCAACCTTATTAGAAGTATACCAAAAATAACCATGATCTAAATGGAAAACTATTCTTAGAACACAAAGTAGGAGTTTTAATGTTGTTCTCTTGGGTCATACATATTTGTGTGTGGGGGGGGATTTGGAGGCCTATTTTCCATCCCTCAGGTTTGGGGAATGTGTTTACAATACAATACTGAAGGCTTCTAGGACTGTATATAGAGAATGCTAATCCTCTAAGAAGGAATCCTTCCTCTCATGAACCGTGTGATCTCAAGTAAACTGTAATAATTCTGAGCCTCAGTGTGCTCACATGTATAATGGGAAGGAAGTCTACCTGGGACAATAACGAATGGATTAAGTGGGGTCGTGTGCTTTAAAGAGTGCTCAAAAATGGGAGGTGATATTGCTGTTGCTCCCCACATTCCCTCAAGCGCCACAAGAAGGCATGTTTGCAAAAATTAACATAGTACCTTCATTTATTTAGCTCTTTCAGCACTGGGTACAATCTCACTCAAAGCAACAGTGGGAGCCCCACTTGCAGATACTCTGATACATTGGCCTGAGTTGGCACCTAGGTATAGAGATCTTCAAATGATTCCCATAGGAGCCCAGGTTGCGAATTAATGCTCCATCCAAATACCTTGAACCCTGCTGAGCCTCCATACCTGCCTGCATCAGATCAGGACCCCTAATAAGCCCTACTGTCCACTGGTGAGACTCTAGGCTGGTTTACTCTTGGTACTTCCACACTGATCCCCCGGGGACCCTGCCCTGACTCAATTCCTATTTCCCTCAAATTGCTTGATAATATCTAGTGTAAGTCTCATCATATATCAGGTACCTACGTTGGTATGACTC
The DNA here is from genome assembly GCF_002007445.2 of Ailuropoda melanoleuca. Classification (NCBI taxonomy): domain Eukaryota; kingdom Metazoa; phylum Chordata; class Mammalia; order Carnivora; family Ursidae; genus Ailuropoda; species Ailuropoda melanoleuca. Next base: position 93,956,668 of record NC_048223.1, read on the forward strand.
TAAAAGTTGTTAAAATACTATAACACTTCCATGCTAGCTGGCATATAGCTGTTGCCACAAACTCCCTGAGTGGCCCCACTTCTCCATCATCCAGCCCTATGACCTATATCCACTGTGACTGGTTGGTAGCAGTAATCAAATATTTTTAATATTATTCCTGATTTTCATGACCTAGGGCTTTGCACCAGGACACTGAAATTTAGAGGGTGAAAATACTGTAACTAATGATTTTTTTAAGTTTATGGGTGAATAATGAAACAGCAGAAAGAGAAATCAAGGAATCAATCCCATTTACAAATGCACCAAAACCCACAAGATACCTACAAATAAACCTAACCAAAGAGGTAAAAGATCTGTATTCTGGAAACTATAGAACACTGATGAAAGAAATTGGAGATGACACAAAGAAATGGAAGGACATTCTATGCTCGTGGATTAGAAGAACAAATATTGTTAAAATTTCTATACTACCCAAAGCAACCTACACATTTAATGCAATCCCTATCCAAATACCACCAGTATTTTTCACAGAGCTAAAACAAATAATCCTAAAATTTGTATGGAACCAAAAAGACTCCAAATAACCAAAGCAATCTTGAAAAACAAAAGCAAAGCTGGAGGCATCACAATTCCAGACTTCAAGTTATATTACAAAGCTGTATCATCAAGACAGTATGGTACTGGCACAAAAGCAGGTACACAGGTCAATGGAACAGAACAGAAAATCCAGAAATAGACCCACAACTGTATGGTCAACCAAACTTCAACAAAGCAGGAAAGAATTTCCGATGGAAAAAAGTCCCGTCAACAAATGGTGTTGGGAAAACTGGATAGCAACATGCAAAAGAATGAAACTGGACTACTTTCTTACACCATACACAAAAATAAATTCCAAATGGATGAAAGACCTAAATGTGAGACAGGAAACCATCAAAATCCTACACAAGCAGTAACCTCTTTAACATCAGCTATAGCAACTTCTCACTAGGTATGTCTCTTGAGGCAAGGGAAACAAAAGCAAAAATTAACTATTGGGACTTCATCAAGATAAAAAGCTGCACAGCGAAGGAAACAATCAACAACTAAAAGGCAACCTTCAGAATGAGAGATATTTGTAAACGACATATCTGATAAAAGCTTAGTCTCCAAAATCTATAAAGACCTGTCACACTCAACACCCAAAAAAAACAAATAATCCAATTAAAAAATGGGCAGAAGACACGAATGAACATTTTTCCAAAGAAGACATACAGATTGCAAACAGACACATGAAAAGATGCTCAACACCACTCATCATCAGGGAAATACAGATCAATACTACAATGAGGTATCGCCTCGCACCTGTCAGAATGGTTAAAATTAACATCATAGGAAACGACAGATGTTGGTGAGGATGTGGAGAAACGGGAACCCCCTTACACTGTTGATGGGAATGCAAGCTGGTGCAGCCACTGTGGAAGACAGTATTGAGGTTCCTCAAAAAGTTAAAAATAGAGCCACCCTCTAATCCAGCAATTGCACTCTAGGTATTTACCCAAAAGATACAAAAATAGTGATTTGAAGGGGCACATGCACCTTGATGTTTATAGAAGCATTATCAACAGTAGCCAAATTATGGAAAGAGCCCAAATGTCCACTGACCGATGAATGGACAAGGACGATGTAGTGTATACATAAACAATACAATATTACTCAACCATAAAAAAACAATGAAATCTCCCCATTTGCCACAACATGGATGAAGCTAGAGAGTATAATGCTAAGCAAAATAAGTCAGTCAGAGAAAGACAAATACCATATGATTTCACTCATATGTGGAGTTTAAGAAATGAAACAGATGAACAGGGGAAAAAAGAGAGAGAGGCAAACCATAAAACAGACTCTTAACTAAAGAGAACAAACTGAGGGTTGCTGGAGGGGAGGTGGGTGGGGGAGATGGGGGGGTTAAATGGGTGATGGGGATTAAGGAGTGCACTTGTGATGGGCACTGGGTGTTGTATGTAAATGATAAATCACTAAATTCTATTTCTGAAACTAATATTACACTATATGTTAACTAACTGTAATTTAAATAAAAACTTGAAACTACAAAAAAACAAAAATAAAAAAATAAAGTTTATGGGTGAGCCTGTTTGCATAGACAGTCACACAACTGGCCTCCTAACTTTATTCAGGTCTTTGTTCAAACGTCCTCATACCAGAGGGAATGTCCCACACCACTCCACCGAAAACAGCACTTCTCTGCCTAATGTTACCATGTCCTAATTTGTTGTACAACACAAATTACTTTCGATTATGTTTTTTGTTTTGTTTTAATTTATATGTTAACTCCCTCCACTAGATCCAAGGTTCTGTGAGAGCAAGGACTGGTCTGGTTTGTTTGCTCTCTAATTCTCAATGTGTTGAACAATATCTATTCCATAGTAAGTACTAATAAATATTTGCCAACAATAAATGAATAACATAATTCACATACCACTAAAAAAAGATTAGGGATGGGAGAAAATATCTGCAAATCTTCTATCTGATAAAGAACTTGTATCCAGAATACACAAAGAACTCACCAAATATCTCACCAAATAAAATACCCAATTGGCTAATAAGATGTTCAACATCATTAATCAGTAGGAAAACACAAATTTAAGACAACAAAATTCCACTAAGCACCCACTAGAGTTGGTATAATCAGAAATACTGGGGACCATGTGAAGAAACTGGACTTCTCTACATTGTTTTTAGGAATGTACAACTGCTATGGAAAATAGCTGGATAGTTTCTTAGAAAGTTAAACAGGGGTGCCTGGGTGGTGCTCGGTTAAGCATCTAACTCTTGGTTTGGCTCAGGTCTTTTTTTTTTTTTTTAAAGATTTTATTTATTTATTTGACAGAGAGAGAGACAGCTAGTGAGAGAGGGAACACAAGCAGGGGGAGTGGGAGAGGAAGAAGCAGGCTCATAGCAGAGGAGCCCGATGTGAGGCTCGATCCCATAATGCCGGGATCACGCCCTGAGCTGAAGGCAGACGCTCAACCGCTGTGCCACCCAGGCGCCCCTGGCTCAGGTCTTGATTTCAAGATCATGAGATTGAGCCCTGTGTAGGACTCCACGCTCAGTGCAGAGTCTGCTTGAGATTCTCTCTTCCTCTGCCCCTCCCACTTGTGCTCTCTCTCTCTGTCTCTCTCTAATAAATGAATAAATCTTTGGGAAAAAAATTTTAAACATATCCTTACTAGCAGTTCCACTCGTAGTTATCTACCCAAGAGAAATTTTAAAATGTCCACACAAGGACTTGTCTACAAATGTTCATAACAGAACTATTTATGATACCAAAAAGTGGAACATCCTAGATGTCCTTCAAACTGATGAGTAGATCAACAAAATGTGGTATATCCATACAACAGAATGTTCTGCAAGATATACATATATATCTTTGGGTGGGGAGGGGGTATTTGAAATATTCCAGAACTGGATTGTGGTGATAAATATACAACTTTATACATTCACTCAAAATCACTGACCTGTGTACTTACAATGGTGAATTTTATGGTATGTAAATTATATCTCACTAAAGCTGTTAAACAACACTAAAAAAAAAAAAAAAAGAAACAAAAACCACTGTGGAAATCTAAGTGTTCATTTGCAGCCCTTCCCAGAAAATCTCTCCTACTCCCTTCTCACTAATACTGCCTCCTTATCCACCATGACAGGCAGAGAGGCCTCAGGCCGGGGACCCAAAGTCAACAGGAATCTGCTAGGTTTGGGACCCTGTGTTTGAACAGTGTATGCTATTCCCCCTTAACCTCTCCCACATATCTGTTGATAAGTGGATAACTTAGAGTTACAACCCCATTGCCCCATGAAGGCTTAGACCAGTATCTGGTTTCTACTTCTGGAGTCTACCCACTCCCAACTGACCTCTTGGTCCCCAAGCTCACTTTTGTCTTGGACACTGGTTTTAGTTCAGCCTTTTCCCTCAATGCATAAACCTGAAACAAAAACCCTAAATACCATCCCCTACCCTGGGCCAAGGACCTCATTTCAAGGGGCATCAGCTAGCTTCCCCCTAGTTCTGGGGAGGGATAGAGTTCACGCAGTACCTCATGAGCTGAAGGGTATATCCCAGGGATTCCCATCCTTCTTCAAAAATGAGGACCCCTTTTAAATGTCAAAACATTTTTCAAACCCACACTTAGTAGTAATTGCACTTTTAGTATCAGTTGACTAAAAAAGCACAGAATGACAAAACGCTATGCTAGCTTAAATGCTCTTAAGTAAATTTGCATTTTATTAATCATAACCACATCTACATTTACCACAAAGGAAAATCTGCTATTTTTTAAAAGAGAGAAATACTTAGCTCCAGCTGCTTCTGCATCCTGAGAAAGTGCAGAATTCACGTCAGGGGGAAAAAAAGGTCATTTTTTTCCTTAGGATGATGCAGCCCTGAGTTGTGAAAGGGAAGCCAGCCTCTAGACTAATCTGATGAGAGGAAATAGAGGCTGATGGGAAATAACTTGCTCTGCGTAATGAAATAATAAAGATCTTTCAAGTAGTTCTCAGGCAGCTTATGAGAATGGTGGTGGCTTTCAGTATTGTTTTTGCTACGGGGGAGGGGGGCAAAGGAGAAGAAGAACCCCAACAGACTGAAAGTGGGGAAAAGTTTCAATGGGAAGAAGAGCTGAACACCAATCCAGGCCGTTACTGCTTGGAGCAAGGACCTGGATGCTGTCAGAATGCTTCAGCCCGCAACATGGGAAATCCGCTATGGGAAATCCGCTATAGGAAATGGGGTTTCAGATCATTTCTTGTGTCATCTCTTTAGAATCATCAGAATCATAAGTGAGCTTCACAGATCCTGGGAGAAGATCCCATCTGACCTAGTAAAGCACACAGATCAGAACACCAACACAGGACTCACAGTCCCACCAAGTCTGTCATTTCAAAGACAGTTATAACACCCTAATACTACAGGAAAAGTAATACTTTCCACTTACAAAAAAGCACTCTTGTACGTAAGTTCTTACTTTTACCACCAAAACATCCTATGAGAAAGGTGTAATCAGCCCAACTTTACAATATGGAAGTTGAGGCTCAAGGAGAGTGAAATGATGTCCTATAGCTAGTAAGGAAGTCACAGAATGGACCCAAAAGCGAGGCCTTTGGATTCCAAATGCAGTGTGTTTTCTACAACATCATAGGTATGGAAAATAAACAGAAAAAATAAAAAGAAGTCAGGGCATCTGAATTCTAGTTAATATCAGGCTTCAACAGATTAGGTGCCCCTGCTAACTTTACTATTTCCCACTCATCAACATCATGAATATTCATTCATTAAATCATTCAACAAATATTGATTGACTGTTTATCTTGAGCCAGTGCATTGGCAAAAGCCAAGTTTCAGTAATTGCAAATTGAATGCCATTCAATAATGATATCAATAAACAGGGTGACGATATCCTTTCCTTGACGGTAAGAACCTGCTTCACTGCCATTGTGGTTTGTGGGCGTTTTTAAGCTCATGAAAACCCTGTATTTCCCAAAGAACAAAAACCACTTACCCCGAAAGATGCTAATTATACTCACACATAAACCATCTGCCTACACTGCTTTTAAATGTATAATCGAATAAACACAGAAGCCCATTCACAGCATTTTGTATTCTGGAGCACCCAAGATAACGCAAAAGTCATAGCTGACCAGTTGCCCAAGGGCAGTTGAGCAATAACCTGGCCCAAGGTCATCACAGGAAGATGTGACTCAGTTAAATTGCTCTATAAGGAAAGGAAATAAAATAAACAACTGTCTCAGCTACTAGAGTACCATTTACTGGTCTGTCCTCACTGGGGTGTATGTGAGAATCACTGGATAGGAAGTCAGAGCAGTGTGCCTTCCATGTTCTGGTCCTGTTAGCTGCTTCAAGCAGGCACTTAACTTTCTCTGTGCTTTGGTTTTCTCTTCATAAAATGTGAAGGTTGGACTACATAATCTTCAAAAGTTTATATCAAGGTCAGCACCTAACCTATCCCTGTACAGACTATTTCAAGGTGCTGATATCATGCCCCTAGGTGAACTTCCAAGGTCTAGATATATTATTTGATTTTCATCTTTAAAAGAAGACCCATGATCTACCAGGAATAGACCATACCTTCCATTCCCTTCTCTGAGAAGCATAAGAGTTAAGACACCAGCCCTGGAATCAGATATACCCAAGTTTGATTCCAGATTCAGACCCTGAGTTACCTGATTAAATTCTCTAAACCTTTCCACATTTGTAAAATGGGGATAACAGAACTTACTTCACAGGGTTGCTGGAAAGAGTCAGTGAAATGGTCAGCATGTAGCACAGAGTCCTATGGATACCAGGTAACATTTAATCCTTCACTGGGCATTTATTTAACAAAAATTTCTTTGGAGTTGTTAATGATTTTTTACCTAAGTTACTTTTTTATTCCTTCATTCCAACTCTGAAGGACTCCTTCACACAACTTTCTAGGGTTCCCAAAATACCAACAATTGATCAGGGACTTTTATTGAAGCTATACATGAAATAAATTTGTTCGAAGAGTCATCACCTCAGACAAGATGAAATTAATAGCTTTCAGTGGAAAACTGTTCATTTTGAAAATACGACTCCTACACACTGAAAATCAAATCAAATGTAAATAAAATAAAAATCAATCATCACATAATGCCATTTGAAAATATAATTTAGAAAAAGGAAACTTGGATTCTTATCAAAAAGATTTACTTTGGCCAGTGTCTTTTGTGACTACATAATCCTATTTTTTTTAAAACTTGGGAGGTCTTTGCTACTACCTATAGATACACTAAGAAATTATAAGGATGGGTAAGAGACCACCATAACTATAAAAGAGAAGTGGAAATACAAAATGTCAAAAGGAGAGCAAACATCAGGTGTTGGAAACCTAGCTGGGGAGTGGGGAAGAAATGAGTAAAGAGGCTATTGGTGACATAGAAGCCAAGATTCAAAGACATTTGCAATTGAGCTGCACACATTTCTCTGGCCTGCCCACATTTCCAAAGTGCATTCTTGATCCCTGGCATTGTGATAGGCCTTAGGTAGGCAAATCCTACCAGTCCTCCAGACATTGCTTCTGCTCTTGGAGTATCCAAGGTCTACCGGGGAGGTAGACTCATAAACAACCATCCAGAGAACATGATGGACATTGTGCTATAACATGAGCAAACCAATATGGGAACATAAGTTCAGGGAAGAGGAGGATCAAATCACTAATGGCTTGCTATCGGTTAGCCTTGAGATTTAAACACCAGCCATATATTCAGCTTGCTATTCTGTGAGTCAGCTGTGCTGTTCTGGTCTAGGTTGGTTCAGTTCATCTCAGATGGGTTTTCTTATGCCTGTGGTCAGGTGATAGATCTGCTGGTGCCTGAGTAGTTTATAAAAACCTTATTTGCCTGACGGGGGACTGGCATCCAGGGAAAAGGGAGGACTAAGCCATGAGTCTCTCATCACCCAGCCTAGGCTTCTTCACAAGGAAGTAGTTACAGGGCCCCCCAAGCAGCAAAGGCAGGCAAATTCCAATGCATATGCTCTTTTCAAGTCTCTGGCTGCCTCGTGTTTGCTAAAGTCCCATTAGCCAAAGCAAGGTAGGGGGCCAAGCCTAGAGTCAATGAGAGAAGGGCTATAAAGTCACACATGAAAGGCGTGTGCATACAGGAATGGGAAGAATTTGGGGCCATTTTTATAATCTACCACAAGGCTACATATAAGTGACGTTTGAGGGGAATGTAACAGTCTCCTAGGAATTTAGCAGGATAAGAGTTATTCCCTGGAAGAATAATCAAGACAGGAACCAATGTGTAAGTGTGAACATGCCTCTGACTCACCGAAGACGGAGCAATGAGAGGTTCTGGAGGCAAGGGCACATTTTATTATGTGATTTCCCATTTTGTGCAGGGATATCTGAAATATCCGTGGCTGTAGTGGATCCCATTATGTGACTTCCAGCACCTCGTCTTGCCTCTGGGGTTCAGAAGCTAACCCGGTAAGGCTGCTGGGGATGTTCATGTAATGCACCATAACAGGTAAAAAGCCTGTTATACTGACCACCCTTACAAAGAGACCTTAACGACAGAGCATCCTGACGATGAAATCCACAGTGACTTTATAAACCGTGGGAAGCAGAATTGTGCCTTCAGAGTCAGGAAAAATGCCCGTGGCAGCAATGATGACACCCCCACTGAGGGAGAAAGGAAACAAGGCCTACCAAAGCAGAACTGGATCAAAAATGGTGTGGCTTCTATGTCCCTCATTTTCCCTGCCTACTTATTCCAAACCCAAGACCCAATTAAATAGTCAAGTTCTGCTTGCTTGCTTCATTCATTCACTTATTCATTTACTTCTCCATCAAATATTTATTGGGCACCTTGCACATGCCAAGAAAAGCTGGGGGCAAATAGAGATGAATAAGATGTTCCTGTCCCCAAGGACCCACAGCATTTGCTGTGTGGGGTGGGGGAAGAAATAGAAACAAGTACATTTCAGCGTGATGATAATAGAGAAGGAATCTCAGGAATGTTAAGAGAAAGCCTGGGAGGAGAACCCAAAAAGACCAAGAGGTCAGGGACAGCTTCCTGCAGACCATGGTATGTTAGCTGAATCCTGGAGAATGTTTAGGAAATAGGCAGGAAAGGGGAGGGCATTCCAGGCAGAGGAAACAACAGGTACTAGACACAGGAGCAAGGGAGGATGGATATATATTTGGGAAAAATGGAAACAGCCCCTATACTTTCTGTGACACACAGGAATTCCACAGAGAAAGGGCACGAGTAGGAGGCAGCTGGGATATCATCTGACAAGGGACAATGCCCCACAGTTCTCCTCTACCCATTATCTAGAACATTATATAAGGTACCAGTTAGTCACCCTTCCTGACTGACCCACTGAGCAAACCCCAACATGAAGGAACTCAAGTCCCTGACTTGCCTCAAGCAGTGTCTGACTTAATTATGGAATAGACTTTGGCCCCTATTTCTGGCATCAGTGGACAGGTAGGGTGGTTTAGGGGCAGGCTGGCATTCCCTGAAATGTCATCAAGACCCCATATAGACTTTTCCTGCAGGCAAACTTAATTTATTTCCTTCCTTCAGGATGAAAGGAGAAATCAGAAAGGGAACCAGTGAGCCCTCCCATTCAAAAGCTCTAATTCCAGAACGCTGCCCTGACTGGCTGGCAGAGCTCAAGTCTCCAGCACAGCTCAGAGTTGAACAGTATTAATAATAGTAATAATAACAATGCTCTCAGTCCGTGGGCATTTTATAAGAGGCAGCCGCTTAGCTGAATTCCTCTTGGATATAATCTTATTTATTCCTCATACTAACTCTGTGGAGATATTTCTATTGTTATGAGCAGTGAGGATTAGAGATAAGCCATAGTGACTTATGTAAGGTCATAGGAGTCACAGAGACAGAATTCATATCCTATCCCATCTCTGCCCTTTCCTAACCCAGACTGCCCTATTTGACTCCCAAGTTTCCCAGATACCAGAATATTCATTCAAGGGTATTTTTGCATCCTGCCTGGTGTACCAGAGCCCACAGAGGATGAATCAGACATGGTCTCGAGCCTAGAGTGTTTCTGCCCTCATAGGATAGTCATTAATTGTTCCATCCACTCATTCAATTAATATGATTGAGCACCTACTGTGTGCCAGGAACTCTGTAAGTGCTAGGAAGTAGAAGTGAAAATGAGGTCAGATTTCTTGCCCATTGTAATGGAATTTAAGACACGTACTTAAATAACTATCATCAGGGTCCAGGCCGCAGATACGGGGCTGGAAGCTCAGTTTCCTGACTCCCAGCTAAGCAGCTATCAGCAAAACTTCTCAAAAGAACTGTTTCTAGTCACCATCTCCACTTCTTTCCTCTTGTCCTCTCTTCACCTCCCTCCATCTGGGCTTCTGTCCCACTGCTCCACTGAAGCTGCTCTTCTCAAGATGACTAGACCTCAAGGTCACCAAGTTGACTGGTTACTTTTTCCAGCCTTCTACAACACCGTTTGACAGAGCTGATATTCTGTCTTTGTCAAAATACTTTTCCCTTGATTTCCTTGATAGCACATTCTCCAGGCATTCCTCATGTTTCACTGACCATCCCTTTTTAAACTTTGCCAGTTTGTCCTCTCCACTCGACCTCTAAATATTTTCTCTCCCTCTGGCTTGGTATCCAGGACCCTTTTCCTTTCTCTCCCACCCTATGGCTTTAAATATCATTTACAATGACCCCCAAATGTGTATCTCCAGTCCTGACTTCTCTTGGGAACTCTAGACACTTACATCCAAATACCCACAGACACCAAACTTACCATCCAAAATAGAACTCGTGATTTTTACCACCAGTCCTACCACTTTCCCGTTCGGTAAACAGCATCACCATCTGCTGGGTGGCTTGAGCCAAAAGCACGTCATCCTTTATTCTTCTCTGTCCCTCACTCCCCACGTCCAACCCTCAATTAGTCCTGCCGATGTACCTCCAAGACATAACTTGCATCTTTCCACTTTCCTCCATCATCACAATTCCCAATTATCTCTTATCTTGATGACTACGGAAGCCTTCCAATTGGTCTTTGGGCTCTGCCATGTTATTTATATCTCACCACCTCAGAAAGGCCTTCCATGATTACCCACTCTAATTAATACATCGCTCTGTTTTAATTCTCCATATGGCACATATTACCGATGAATCAGTGTGTTTTTAAAAAGTGTATCTGTTTCCAGCCCATTTATTCTTACGAGAATATAAGAATCAAAAGCAAAGACCTTGGGGCGCCTGGGTGGCACAGCGGTTAAGCATCTGCCTTCGGCTCAGGGCGTGATCCCTGTGTTATGGGATCGAGCCCCACGTCAGGCTCTTCTGCTGGGAGCCTGCTTCTTCCTCTCCCACTCCCCCTGCTTGTGTTCCCTCTGTCACTGGCTGTCTCTCTCTCTGTCGAATAAATAAATAAAAATCTTTAAAAAAAAAAACAGCAAAGACCTTATTTTTGCTTGTTTAGGGTACAGAAGAGTAAAGAAGATTGCGTAACCAGTAACGGTCGAAGAAATGAATGCATGAATCTCCTATGACTCCCATAATCAGAAAAGACAATTTTGGTAGGTTAAGAAGTTGCTAATAAAGGCCTTTCCCTTCCCTTTGTGATACGGGAAAGAAGCCGGAGTGGCAGAGGTCTGCAGGAGCCCCAAAACTATCAGGTATGAAACCACAAGGCAATCTATTTGTCAAAATGGAAGAATTTTCAAAGACTTTCATTGAGAATATCAGAGACTTTTTCACACCAAACATACAGAATATATATTTCCCAAAATACAACTCTGAAATATTCAGGCGGCTGGACCAGATTGATTATAGCTGGACTGGAGCATGCCGTTGAAGTCTCTCAGGTTGAAGCATTAAGACTGATAGCCCCCTGTAGGTGGATGGTTCTGGCAGATGTTCCGCATGAAAGAACCATTTGGAAGGAAGAAAGCCATCCAGCTGCCATTCTTTGAAAGAACAGAAAATTTTATCAGAATGCCCAGAAATATCGAATGCTCAGGAACAGAGCCCATGATGAAAGTAAGAATACAAACTGGCTAAATGAGCAAAACTAAAGTTCCCCACATAGATGCTCTTTGAGTGCTCCCCCCAAGACCCACAGCTGCTTGGTCCCCAGAGGCTGGCGTCCTGCGCCTCACTACAACGTCGGAAGAGTGAGCACACAGGTCTGACCCAGGAGCCATCACTTTGCAGCAGTCCTTAGCAAGACTTCTTCAGGCACAGAAAGGCTATTCAAAAACAGACCACAGAGCACCTGAGTTTTTATTGATGGAAGCACTCAAACAACCCAATTGTTGGCAACTAGTAGCTGAATGAGTCAAAATCCCCTCCAGAAAGGTCATAGCACACAGGGATTGAGTGCAGAGCAATATGGATAAGCTAACTTTGTAAAGGTCCAAATTTTCTGATATGTGAATAAATCATCTTAATTTATGCTCAACTAGATAATCTCTTGAAGACGGGGCTGTGTCTTTATCCACCTTTGTATGGCCACAGTACTTCAGTGCCTAGGAGACAAGTAACAAGGATTTACCTATTAAAGAAATCTCAAGCCCACCATCCCCTCTAACTTGCTCATGCATCCTTTCTCTCTCTCCTTCCTCCCTCTCTTCTTCTCCCTCATATTCTCTCTCTCTCTTTCACACACACACACACACACACACACACACACACAACCTGGCCTCTCTGTTAGGGCCTGCTGCTCAAGAGTCTTTCTTAAACCAGTAAAGAAGTAGATCTTAATATTCCATAATGACTTACCCTAACCCTAACCCAAAAGCTAACAGATGGACTGGAATGGAGGAGTCCTGGTTCAACAATGGAGGAGAGGGTGCCAAACACATCTGGCTCCCAGGGTATTAGGTAAGAGACTATGGACTTATGCTAACATAATTACTATTACATTCACATCATCTTTGTCCTCTCTGAAAGGCACAAGAAAACATATAGTGCTTGATGTGGTTCACAAATGATGTTCACAAAGTCAATACTACTCTGGGTCTCAAAAGACCTAAAGTCAGACATTTCTCCAGCCAAATGTGATTCTACTACTTTCTTCCCATGTGCCCTTGGGCAAGCTATTTAAGCTCTAACAGCCTCCCTTTGCTCATCACACAGGTGGCCATGATGAGAGTGCACACAGAGTGGTCATGGGGATGAAGTGAAATGAATTACATAAAGCCCTTGGCAGTGGGCCTGGCACAAAGTATGCACTCAACGAATGACACTGCAAATGCCAGTTATTGTGTCCCCTACTTGGCTCTCACCTTCATGCCGGACACCTGTGACTCCCATTCTGGGATGTGTGAGCTTGGTCAAAAATATGTTTCTTCACTGAAAGAAAAAGGCTCTGGGATTTTCATTCCGTTTTGGCTGCATTTTCCCCCTGCTCCATGGCACAACGATGATAAAAAGGAGCCTGGCTCTAAGATGCTAATTCTTCAATATCCCTGGGACTTTGTTAAAGTCAGTGTTCTGCCTATGCAAGGAGAGCAGCCTACTACACCTTGATGGGACAATCACTATGGGGCTGTCCCACTGCCTCCAGGCTGCTTCTGTTCCATCAATCCCCTAATCCTAATTTGGTTTCCCAAGGAAACTTCTATGTTGTAACCAGGAAGAATGTTTCACAGAAATCTAGAAAATAAGAAGTCAAGGCCAGACCTTTGGGAATCTGAGGCACCCACCTTCCTTCCTCAAATCAACCCACAATGACTTACTAAACATCTACCATGTGCCAAGTACTATGCTGGGCATGGGGGATACAGTCTCCAAGACAGACTCCTGCCATGCAGAATATATGAATGATTCTATGCAGAATGTACAGGTCCTGCTCTGCAAAATGTATGGATGACTGAGCCCACAAATCATGCATTCATTACAGTTAATTTCACAAACATTAATTACACATTGAGGTGAGCATTAGTAAGAAAAAAATGCAGGGAGTTATAAGACTGTTTAAGGTGGTCTGGAGATTCTAGGATTGCTTGCATGAGACAGTAACATCTAATCAAGGACCTGTCTGAAGAGGGATAAAAATTAGCCAGCCAAAGAGGTAGAAAAGGGTGGGGGGCAAAAAAAAGACTTGTGAAGGCCCTGCACATCAAAATGTTAAGGAAGTAAAAAAGGTTGCCAGAATATTGGGGGCTTGAGGGAGATGGGGAGATAAATGATTGATAGATAGATAGATAGATAGATAGATAGATAGATAGATAGATCGATCCATAGACAGACAGACAAACAGGCTGACTGAGCGACCAACAGAGAATTGAATTGAATTGAACTGAATTGAATTGAATTGAATCGAATAGAATCGAATCGAATCTTGGGCAAAAGCTGACGAACTCCAGCAGGGTCAAATCTGGCCTGTTTTTGTATGTATCCCCAGCTAAGAACGGTTTTTATATTTTAAAACAGTTGAACAGGGGCGCCTGGGTGGCATAACGGTTAAGCGTCTGCCTTTGGCTCAGGGCGTGATCCTGGCGTTGTGGGATCGAGCCCCGCATCAGGCTCTTCCGCTATGAGCCTGCTTCTTCCTCTCCCACTCTCCCTGTGTTCCCTCTTTCACTGGCTGTCTCTATCTCTGTCAAATAAATAAATAAATCTTTAAAAAAAATAAAATAAAATAGTTGAACAAATAAAAAAGAATATTTAATGAGATATAAAAATGACATGAAATTCAAATTACAGGATCCATAAATAAAGTTTTATTGGAACACAGCCACTCCCAAATAGCTACATAATGCCTATGGCTGCTTTCAAACTACAGTGGCAAAGTACTTACAACAGAGACCGCATGGCACACATGCCTAAAATATTTACTAAAATATTTATCTAGCTCTTTACAGAAAAAGGTTTGCCAACCTCCAATCTAGTCATATAGGCAGAAGTCAAGTCACAGTGAACATTTAGGACCTCATCCCAAGAAAACGGGAACTCATTAACCCATTAAAGAAGCAAGAGAACAGGGACACCTGGGTGGCTCAGTTGGTTAAGTGTCTACTTCAGCTCAGGTCATGATCCCAGAGTCCTGGGATCAAGTCCTACACTGGGCTTCATGAGCAGGGAGCCTGCTTCTCCCGCTGCCTGCTGCTCTCCCTACTTGTATGCACTCTCTATCTCTCTCTGACAAATAAATAAATAAAATCTTTAAAAAAAAAAAAAAAAGGAGAACAGCATAATCCGGTAGTGTCCAAACCTGTCTGTACATTGGACTAACACTGGAGCTTCCAAAATATGGATGCATGAGTCCTACCCCCAGAGGCTGTGGCTTAGTTGAGCTTATCTGTGGCCTGGGTGTGGGCTGTGGATAAGATTCCTAGGTGATTCTAATGTGCAGATAAGTTTAGGAACTATGAATAAAATTGCATTTGCCTTTTTAAAAGAACATCCTAACTCAGGGGTTCTCCATCTTGCTACACATTAGAATCGCCTGGGGGGTATTTTCAAACATAATGATGCCCAGGCCCACCCAGACCAATTAAATCAGGATCTCTCTAGAGCTGGGGTCCAAGAATAGCTATTTTTTTTAATTGCTCAGGTGATTTTATTCTTCAGCTAGGGTTACACATGCTGCATTAACATGGAGCGGTAGATACAGGGAACCTTCTGGGAGGCTACTTTGAGCGGTCCAAATGAAAAACGACAGGGGCTCCGGCTGAGGTGCTGGACATGGCTGTGGGGAGAAGGAAAGGGGAGGAATAATCAGCAGGATTTGGTGACTGGCTAGTGAGAATGGGGGGCTGAATGGGAAGTTTCAAAAATGGTACACAAATGTCTAGCAAAGTAAATGGGTGCAGATTGGGATGGGAACGTTGGAAGAGGAACAAGTTTGGGGGGTAAGAGTATTAGCTCTGTTCTGACATTGAAAGAGTGGGGCCTATGATGGAGTTAGTCAGACTGAGGCAATAAGGGAAGCTGGTGTTAAATTATAAAGGGCCTTGAATGTTATTCTAAAATGCCTGGGTAGCTCAGTCGTTAAGCGTCTGCCTTCGGCTCAGGGCGTGATCCCAGTGTTCTGGGATCAAGCCCCACATCGGGCTCCTCCACTGGGAGCCTGCTTCTTCCTCTCCCACTCCCCCTGCTTGTGTTCCCTCTCTCGCTGGCTGTCTCTCTGTCACATAAATAAAAATAAAATCTTTAAAAAAAAATTTTTTTTTGAATGTTATTCTAACAATGTCCTACTCATGCAGCAGGCTATGGTGACAGTAATAGAGAGGAACACGTGGGCTTTTGATCCAGATGCTGTTCCTGCCACACTGACCATGCATGTTCCCTCAGCTTCCTCATCTATAGAACGGGATTAAAAACGTCCATGCTTTCTCTTGTTCACCTTTGTCTAGCAGAGACACTCAATGACAGACACTCAGTAAATACCCCTGCTATGAAAATTAAATAAGATATTGTGTGTGGAGTCTCTAGGAATTTATGTAGCACCAAAGGCTCTCAAAAATGGTAGCTGTTATTCCTAAAGGATTTTCAAAAGAAAATGACACAGCGACACCCTCCATGATGTTTTATGATGTATACATGTGGACAACAATGGGAAGGAGCAGTGAGTGGGGTAAGAAGCTGGCACTTCTGTTCAGCAGTTGCGACAGACAACATAATGGTATCTGTTCACCCAATACTAAGAAGTCAGGGTTCCAGGAACCCTGTCGAACCCAGAATCCTCCAGGATCCAGGCTACCCTTCCAGAACACTGCTCCTCCCCCCCAAGTGGGGCCCTCTCTTGACCAAGATGACAGCCAGAGCTCTAGCCACCATACTTAAATGCCAGGTGACAAGATGGAGCCAAGGACAAAAAAGAAGAGGAAGAGTGCGCACACCAAATTCTTGAGGGAAGTTTCCAAAAAGCTGAAACACAATACTTCTACTAACATCTCTTGTCAAAATTTGTTAACATTGCCACACCTAGCTGCAGGGAAGACAGTAGAAAATGTCGTCTTTGGGGCACCTGGATGGCTCACTTGGTTAACCGTCTGCCTTCGGCTCAGGTCATGATCCCGGGGTCCTGAGATTAAGCCTCGAGTGGGAGTGGGGCTTCCTGCTCAGTGGGGAGTCTGCTTGTCCTGCCCACCCCTCCCCCCTGCTCTGCTCTCTCTTGGTTGCTTGTGGTCTTTCTCTCTCTCAAATAAACAAGAAAGAGAAAGAGAAAGAGAAAGAGAAAGAGAAAGAGAAAGAGAAAGAGAAAGAGAAAGAGAAAGAGAAAGAAAAAGAAAAGAAAAGAAAAAAGAAAAGAAAAGAAAAGAAAAGAAAGGGAGAGAGAGAGAAAGAAAGAAGAAAGAAGGAAGGAAGGATAGAAGGAAGGAAGGAAGGAGAAGGAAAGAAAGAAAGAAAGAAAGAAAGAAAGAAAGAAAGAAAGAAAGAAAGAAAGGAAATGTAGTCTTTATTCTGCACACTCATATTCCCAAGTGAAAACAGAAATTCCTATAAGTAGGGAAGAAGGGGGTGACAAGTGTCAAGAAAGGCAACCAGCAGCATCTGCCATAAGGGGCAAGGTATGACAGACTTGGGCTTTTCCTGTGCTATTCCCTCACCTGGGATGCCTTCTGGCTCCCTCTCTGTACGTTCACTCACAGACTGATTCACTGCCTCCAGCCTCTTGGCATCTCTGTTCCACTTGCCTGGAAACTCTCCTGCCTTTCCATCACCAGTCTAATTCAACATTTCTTCTGAGACCTCAATCAGGGTTTAACTCCATCATGGCAGTATCTAAACTTCTATTTTCCTTAAATATATATACATTAATACATGGCACTTGAATAGGCTTCAAACACAGGTTTCACCCATACAAACTGTGTCTTTGGACAATTCACTTTCCCCCTCCAGTTCCTCCCACACTGAGCACAGATAATAATGCCCACCTCACAATGTTGTCGGAAGGATTGAAGGAGGTTTGTGTGTGCTGAAAGTGGTCTGTGGACAATAAAGCACTGAACAGCTATTAGTTGCTGGCATTTCTATCCTGCTAGCTAACTCATAAGAAGAAACAAAAGTAGTTTGTGGGAAGCAGTCACTCACAAAAGAGCAGAAGATCTGTTTATCTGAAGATCTGTTTATCAGAAGATCTGATCTCCCTCTCCTCTTCCCATAGCAAAGCTTGAAGAGAAATCTAGCAACTCTTAAAGTGTATCTACAAGCTGAAAATTAATTTACAGATGAGCAAGGATGACTTCTTCAAAGAGAAAGGCGATCCAGAGAAGCCAGAAGGCTCCCTGCACTGCTGATCACAGCAGAATGAAAGCCAAGAGCACAACTCAGATCATCGAAGCGAATGAGTCACAGTACCTGGCGAGGAGGCAAGGCTTCCGCCAGACACCAGTCAGAGCTCAGGAGCACGGCTCTTGCAAATAAGTCAGATGAGTTCCTGTAACTGTGAACAACCCCAGGATGGCCCTTGCCCTCACTCATGAAGCTCAAAAATAAACGGAGGCTTATAGCACTGAAACAGTGAGTGCACCTGCTAGACTGACCATCCATCTGATGTAATCCTCACAAGATGTCACCAAATAAAGACTTCCGTCCTTTTGATTATAACACAAAATGCGGAGGCAGGAAAGTACCTAGAATATACATGGATGCTTTAGTAGTAATTTAAAAAGCAAAAGAAATAGAACATGACAGCACTTCAGAAGCACACCCAGAGGAAATCACTCTCCTTGCTCTCGTGATCTGTATCTCTTCCCTTTTCTTTCTAGAATTTCCACTCACATAGGTCTCTAAACAAGATTGCTTGTTTCCAATTTTTATACTAATGTAATCACATTGTATGTGATCTTTCGGACTCTGCTTCTCCTGCTCAGATTATGTTTGTGACCCCAAAGTATTTATGTCTGAAATGACATGACGTCTGCAATATGATTTAAAATACTGTGAAGCGAATAATTAGACTAAAGAAAGAGAAATTAGGGAATCCATCCCATTTACAATAGCACCAAAAACCATACGTTACCTTGGAATTNCGTTACCTTGGAATTAACTTAACCAGAGACGTAAAGGACCTATATGCTAGAAACTATAGATCACTTTTGAAAGATATTGAGGAAGACATAAAAAGATGGAAAAATATTCCATGCTCATGGATTGGAAGAATTAACATAGTTAAAATGTCCATACTACCCAGAGCAATCTACACTTTCAATGCTATCCCGATCAAAATACCGAGGACATTTTTCAAAGAGCTGGAACAAACAGTCCTTAAATTTGTATGGAACCAGAAAAGGCCCCGAATCGCCACGGAACTGTTGAAAAGGAAAAACAAGGCTGGGGGCATCACAATGCCGGATTTCGAGCTGTACTACAAAGCTGTGATCACAAAGACAGCATGGTACTGGCACAAAAACAGACACATCGACCAATGGAACAGAATAGAGAACCCAGAAATGGACCCTCGGCTCTTTGGGCAACTAATCTTTGATAAAGCAGGAAAAAACATCCGGTGGAAAAAAGACAGTCTCTTCAATAAATGGTGCTGGGAAAATTGGACAGCTACATGCAAAAGAATGAAACTTGACCACTCTCTCACACCATACACAAAAATAAACTCCAAATGGATGAAAGACCTCAATGTGAGACAGGAATCCATCAAAATTCTAGAGGAGAACATAGGGCAGCAACCTCTACAACATCGGCCAAAGCAACCTTTTTCACGACACATCTCCAAAGGCAAGAGAAACAAAGATAAAATGAACTTGTGGGACTTCATCAAGATAAAAAACTTCTGCACAGCCGAGGAAACAGTCAAAAAAACTAAGAGACAGCCCACGGAATGGGAGAATATATTTGCAAAGGACACCACAGATAAAGGACTGGTATCCAAGATCTACAAAGAACTTCTCAAACTCAATACACGAGAAACAAATAAACAAATCATAAAATGGGCAGAAGATATGAACAGACACTTTTCCAATGAAGACATACAAATGGCTAACAGACACATGAAAAAATGTTCAAAATCATTAGCCATCAGGGAAATTCAAATCAAAACCACACTGAGATACCACCTTACGCCAGTTAGAATGGCAAAAATTGACAAGGCAAGAAACAACAATTGCTGGAGAAGATGTGGAGAAAGGGGATCCCTCCTACATTGTTGGTGGGAATGCAAGTTGGTACAGCCACTCTGGAAAACAGTGTGGAGGTCCCTTAAAAAGTTAAAAATTGAACTACCCTATGACCCAGCCATTGCACTACTGGGTGTTTACCCCAAAGATACAGACGTAGTAAAGAGAAGGGCCATATGCACCCCAATGTTCATAGCTGCATTGTCCACAATAGCCAAATCATGGAAGGAGCCGAGATGCCCTTCAACAGATGACTGGATTAAGAAGCTGTGGTCCATATATACAATGGAATATTACTCAGCTATCAGAAAGAACGAATTCTCAACATTTGCTGCAACATGGACGGCACTGGAGGAGATAATGCTAAGTGAAATAAGTCAAGCAGAGAAAGACAATTATCATATGATTTCTCTCATCTATGGAACATAAGAACTAGGAAGATCGGTAGGCGAAGAAAGGGATAAAGACGGGGGGGTAATCAGAAGGGGGAATGAAGCATGAGAGACTATGGACTGTGGGAAACAAACTGAGGGCTTCAGAGGGGAGAGGGTGGGGGAATGGGATAGACTGGTGATGGGTAGTAAGGAGGGCACGTATTGCATGGTGCACTGGGTGTTATATGCAACTAATGAATCATCGAACTTTACATCGGAATCCGGGGATGTACTGTATGGTGACTAACATAATATAATAAAAAAATTAAAATAAAAAAATAAAAAACAAAAAAACAAAATAATAAAATAAAATACTGTGAAGATGGAGGAGTTGCAAAAGGGTATGTTGAATAAATTGGCCATAAGCTGATCACTGTTGAAGCTAGGCAATGGGTACATTAGGTTCTTCACACTCTACTCCTGACTTTTAAATAAGTTTCAAAATTTTTACAAGAAAAATTGTTTAAATTATTTTGTGAGATTCATTTTAACTACAGTTTGTTCATTTTCATTGTTGTACAGCAGTAGTTCTCTAAGCAAGGTCCCCAAACCAAGAGCATCAGAATCATCTGGGAATCTGAAATGTAAATTGATTGGCTCCACCCCAGACTTACTGAATCAGAAACTCCTGGGGTGGGACCAAGCCATCTGTGTTTTAATAACTCTCCAGATAGTCCTGATACATGCTCAATCAAGTCGAATAACCACTATCGAATAGTATTCTATTATGCAAATGTACCACAATTTATTTATCCATTCTACTATTGATGCACATACGTATTACTTGAAGTTTTAGGATTCCAAGTTGGGGGATATTATAAATATTCTTGTACAAGACTTTTGGTGACAAGGTACATACCTAATGGTAAAATAACAAAATCATAGGCCATATGTATCTTCGACAATACACAATAATGCCAAACAATTTTCAAAGTGATTCACCAATTCACAACCCTACTGGTAATGTATGAAAGTACCCTTTGCTCTACGTTGTTGTGAATACTTGGTATTTTTCAGATATGTTAATTGTTGCCATTCTAGAGCATTAAACACTTTCAGGCTTTCCAACTTGAGATCAAAAAATATATATTAGGGAATAGATATATTAGGGAATAGAACCCCAGACATGAAATCATAGTTTTGCAAATATGTTAGTTGGTGTGTTTGCATGGAATGGACCTGATTTCGGAAAGAATCTGGCATGATGGAGAAACTGCAAAGGTCAGTAAGACTATACTTTGGGAAGCAAAAGGGAATGTGGTACAAAATGTTATCAAGAAGGAAGGCAGGGACAAATCAGGGACCTTACAGACGTGCTAAGCACTTTCAATTTTATTCCAAGTGAAATGAAAAACCAATGAAAGGTTTTCAGAAGAGCCATTTACCTAACTATACTTCTGTATTTGTATATATTTAAAATATTTCAGGTGCATATCCACTTACAGCTATGATGAGGTTGCATGATGCTTCAGACCAATGCTTCCCCTGAAACAACTAAAAAAGCTGGATAAAGCACAGAGACACATACGCACACAGAGCTGCTTGCAGCCATTAGAGTTTCTGAGACAACCAGGAGTTGAGGGGACAAAATAATCCTGGAGAAGAGAGAACCACAGAGAGGTGAGCCAAAATACTGTTGCCACCCTTACCCTTGGGACTTTTGCCAAAAATACGGAGGGGAAGGGGCTGCGGATCCAGGCAAAGAGCCTCAGCAGAGCTACTTATGAAAAGACAACAATACCAGAAGAGTTTTGGTAGTCTCTTGAAGATAGACAAAAATTAAAGACCTGAGAACCCAAGATCCCAGTAAGAAGGAAGGAGCAGAAAACTAAGCGCAACACTTGGCTGGTATTCCCCTCAAGACATTGGTTGAGTTCTGAAGTTGTGCTGGGCAGGAGGCTGAGAAGCCAAGGAGAAAGCTCCCAAAAGGCTTTCATCAGCAGGAGTTTTAGAAGTCTCACAGCGCTGACAAGAGAACAATTACAGTTCTGAACAAGCCAGCGGGAGAAGACTTTGCGAACACCCTATGCTCTTAGCCAAAATCCTAAGAAGGCTACACCCCAGGAAGAGGCATCAGCCAGTAGCAGACAGAGCTCTAACAACACTAAAACACTGCCTATAGTTAGCGCAACCCCTAATTGGATTACAATAATAAGTCCACCAATATGCCTGCCTAGCAGCTATTTTCTCTCGAGGAAAATAACATCATCTACAACATCTATGATTTTTCATACAAAATGTTGAGTATATAATCAAATGTACTAGGCATGCCAAGATATAGACCCAAAGCCCGGAACCCCAGACATGAAATCATAGTTTTGCAAATATGTTAGTTGGTGTGTTTGCATGGAATTGCAGGTCAAAAATTTTTCAAAACTGGGGGCACCTGGTGGCTCAGTTGTTAAGTGTCTGCCTTCGGCTCAGGGCGTGATCCCAGCATTCTGGGATCCAGCCCCGCATCAGGCTTCTCCGCTGGGAGCCTGCTTCTTCCTCTCCCACTCCCCCTGCCTGTGTTCCCTCTCTCCCTGGCTGTCTCTCTCTGTCAAATAAATAAATAAAATCTTTTTTAAAAAAATTTTTTTTCAAAACTGAAGCACAGAGTAAAATGGAAAATGGAAAATAAAGAGTGTAAGAGACATGTGTGATTGAGTAAAAGCTCTAAATTATGTAAATTTGAGACACAGAAGAGAGAAAGAATGGGACAGTAAAATTATTTAAAGAGATAACAACAAACTGATTAGAGGCATCAAAGCACAAATACAAAAATTACTAAGAACTCCAGTAGGGTTGACAGCAAATAAACAACAAAAAATAATCAATAATGCCACATCTGGGGACATCATAGAAAAACTGATAAAAACTAAAGACAAAGAGAAAATCCTAAAATTAACCAGAAGAAAAAAGACACATTATCTTCAAAGGCGTAATAATACTGTTGGTTAATGGCTGATTTTTCAACAGAAATGATGGAATCCTAAAGACAATGGAAGAATGTTTTAAAGTGCTGAAAACCCCTCAAACATAGAACTATGTACTTAGAGAAAATGTCATTCAAAAATGATGGCGAATTTAAGACAGTTTCAGATAAATAAAAACTGACAGTATTTGTTACAAACAAACCCTCACTTAAAAAAAAGTCCTATTAAAAGTTTAACTGGGCAGAAGAAAATAATCCCAGAAGAAAGCATGGTAATGTAGGAAAAAAATAAAGAGCAATGCAAAGGTAAATGTGTGGGGAAATAAGAATGAATACTGACTATCTAAAATAACAAAAATAATATCTAATAGATCTTTTAAATATGTAGATTAAAATACATGACAACAATAATGCAAAGGATGAAAGGGGGTAAATAGAATTAAAATACAATAAGGAATCTTACTATACAGTATTATATTTACCCAAAACAAATGAAAACATGTCCACAAAATGACTTGTATACAAATAAATGTTTATAGCAGCACTATTAGTAATATCCAGAAACTGGAAAAAATTCAAACGTCTATCTACAGGTGAATTGATAAACAAATTAAATGGAATACTACTCATCAAAAAAAATAAAATAAAATAAAACAAAATAAAATACCAACAGACTATAAACTGTAGATGAATCACACAGATACGATATTGAGCAAAAGAAGCCAGAATTTAAAGTACATACTATACTGCTCCATTTATATGAGGTTCTAACCAAGCGAAACTAATTTACAATGCTAAAAGCCAGGACAACAGTTATCCCTGGAGTATCAGAAACTGGGAAGGGGCAGAAGGGGACCTCTGGGAGGATGGTAATGTTCAATTTCTTTATCTAGTGACAGATTAAATCAAAGTGTTTGCTTTATGGAAATTCATCAAGCTCTACACTTAGGATTGTTCATTTTCTATACATATTTCCAAAAGACATTAAAAAATACATTTCAGATATAGTGAAAGTTATACAAAGAATAGCAAGACTGTATCAACCATCAAGATTAGAAACAAAACATTACCAGTATAGTTGGTATGCGTGCTACTCCCCCATTACACCCCCACCCCTCCAGAGATAACCACTCCCATGAGTGAGGTGTTCACCATTTCTCTGCACTCTTTTTTCTTTTACCCCTTATATAAACTCACCTAAACTATGTATAGCGCTCTTTTGCATGTTTTTAAATTATATATAAAATATAATTTAATTTCTATTTTTAACGATTTATTTATTTATTTGAGAGAGAGGGAAGGAGAGAGCAAGTAGGGAGAAGGGCAAAGGAAAAGAATCTCAAGCAGATTCCCTGCTGAGCGCAGAGCCCCACCTGGGGTTTGAAGATCTCAGGACCCTGGGGTTTGAAGATCTCAGGACCCTGAGATCATGATCTGAGCCAAAATCAAGAGTCAGACACTTAACCGACTGAGCCACCCAGGGGCCCCTGATTTCTATTTTTAAAAGATTATACGGAAAGTGGCATAAAGGAACTTTCTAAAATTAGAAAAATATGTTATATTCTGATTGGAGTATTGGTTACATGGGTATAGACATTTGTCAAAACACATCAAGGTGTGCATTTCACTATAGGTAAATGCTATCTCACTTAAGACAAATTTTTTTAAAAGAGATTATTCTAGCTACTTCATGGGCAATGGATAAGGGATGGTCAGAAATGAAACCAGGAAGGCCAGTTAAAATATTTCAGTAGACCTGTTAGTGCCAAACTCATCTACCTGAGGAAGAAGGAAATAAAGACAGCCTGTGGGCACAGTTCCCTGAGCAGCTTAACTGTGAAGTGGAACAGTAACTGGAGAGACAAGTAAGGCCAAAGGAAAATAGAAGATCAAGCTTGACCGGGTTGAGAGGAAACGCTGAAGACAAAGAAGAGAAGAGGGATCAAGGAAGGAACAAAATCCTTGAGATGAGAAGGGATGGGATGTGAAGTGCAGGTGGTTTGGTCTTTGCCGCGACACAGTGTCTTCTAGCCTTTTAATCGGACAGAAATAAAAAAGGGAACAGATGTAAGAAAGATTGTTTGGTAGTGGAAAGATAATGAGGCTCTCATTCAATGACTGCTACTTTTTCAATGATCATGAATCATTATCTGAGAAGGATGGGGAAGGGAGTGTTGAAGCCTCCGCAGAAGAACAGCGTGAAATTACACTGAAAAAGGCTAGAAACACACCCCTGTAAGGTAGGGGTGCGGTTAAGAAAAACCAAAGGTTCCATTTTGGATACGTTAAATGCTCAATAGATATCCAAACTCTCGCAATACAGTAAGAGTTCAAAAGCAGGAATACTACTATTCATCCTTGATTATGCTGTACAAAGTACACTGTAACCTAACCTTGTACTCAAGAGGGAATGAATACATGAAGATTAAAATTTTTTGTATTTTCTTAGCACATTTGTAGATTCATTGGTCATATTCTACAACAGAACTGAAGAAAACACTCTCTTCAGAAATAATTCACCTTAGATATCGAAGGCATTTTCCTTTTTCTCATTTTTATTTTTGTGTGTTCTTGGAAGAAAAAGCAATCTGTGTCTTCCAGTGTTATCAGTTCTTCATTTTATCTAAAAAAAAAAAAACCCCTATGTTCATCCTCCAAAATAATTTTTAAGCAGAATTCACCAACGGAGCAATTCTCATAGGAAATAAAGAGATTGACTATATATCCCTATAGTACCACAATTTGTAACAATCGTTAAGGATATACTGAATGAAGAAACTGGAAGCTCTAGCCAAGAAGGATAAACCTCTGTAATTGAGACATTCCAGCTGCTTGCTGGTAAGTCACATGCGCACACTGAGTGAAGAAAGCCTTTAGCTCATATACAGGAATCTCAGGGTGGTCCCAAGCCTAACCTGAATGCGCCCAGCAGAACAGAAGCACTGGCTGTGTTAGGAGATGAGTAGTATACTGTGCTGTTTATGTATCATTTATCAATGATGAAAGGAAAAAAATTATAAATGCATTTCTTGCAGCATAAATTGATATGTGTTGTACTACACTAAATTCCATTTCAAAGGACTCCATTCATGCAAGAAGTGCCGATTTGGTTGGCTTAGCAGTCCAGTTTTTATGCTTATGATTCATTTCTATACTTACTATGTATATTGAGTGCACTCTTCTATTTCCTGTTGCCACAGCCAGACTGTGAGTGCATATGTTTTTGTCATTCTTAACTACAGTAATTCAGAACTTCAGCTGTCAGGTTTGGAGCTAATATTCTCATATATGCCATTCGTGCACTACTCTAAAAATAATTCCTTGTTTGCTCTCAGAAGCTCCTACCTAACATGATATATAAAATGGCAGGATCAATTCTTTAAAAATTACCTAGATCTTTAAATGCAGCTACAATATAGCTTTTCCTTGAAAATATCCCCTTTCCTATCATTCCCTTTATTCAATAATTATAAACCCTGGTCAAGCAGTAAAATAGGACAACATGTTAAATATCAACAAACCACAAATAGCAGTGTTTACAGGGAGGAAAAGGAAGAAAATCTCAGTTTCCTGCTAAACCATCCTTTGAGGCACTGTCGTTTTAAGTGTGGAGGCATCAATTATTTCTTCTACGCTGAAAGGTTAACACATTTAAAGGTTCTGTAGGTCCACAAAGAAAATAAGCAATCATGTCTATGTATCATTAAACACAACAGGATACCAGTCCTGTGTGGGTTTTAGAACACCAGCAGAATTATGTGGATGAATACTAAGGTTTAATATTTCAGTTTCAAGAGAAACAGAGTTATTAGGTGGCCAAAGAACATTGGAACCATCCTTTGAGTTGTCAGTTGCACAGTGTTTCAGGGACCAAAGACTAGCTCCATTGCAGAATCCTGTAATCCTAGAGTCTGAAGAAAGCTCAGGGTCTCCTAGCCCAATCTGATACCCAAGGCTGGAATTTTTCCCCCAGTATCTCTGACAGATGGTCAGCCTCTGTTGCAATTATTCCGCTGGGGAGTTCTCAAGAGAAGATTCTCAAGGGATATGATGAAAGGCTAGAACCAACCATTCAAACAGGGAGTAAGGCTCCAGTCAGCAAGCCTGCAGGATACAGACCACGATGCCAAACACTAAAATCAGACTTCCCAGAGAATGAGATTCAGAATCAGCAACCATAGGGGTGCAACGTTTAGAAATGTACAACCCCCAATTCTGGAACCATCCTCAGTCCCCTCATTGGCCTGGGGAGCAGTTTCCACAATCTGGAAGCAAGGAGGCTTTTCAATGACTGATTTCCTAAAGAAACGACACTTTCAGACTCACAGCAAGGGTTTGTTGAGCTCAGAAAAGATCACATCCCTTCCTTCTAAAAACCAAGCCAGGGGACCCCCTGCTGGAACTGCTAGTGCTTAAAATACTTTAACTTTGGTCTTAAAACCCTCACTACAGTAAACATTTCGGGCTCTTCTTTTAAAGGTGTATATAGGCTATGCTGTAACTGAAGTTGCTCTGGTTGGTGTAGGGTTGATGTGTGGGGGTTGATGTTTTAGGCACAGCCCTTAATCCCCGCCGAGGAGTCTGGTTTATCCTCCCAGAAAAGGCAAACGCTCGGGGTGGAGCCGCCAGCATAACCCCAGCCGGACCCCGGGACGGGACGGGACGGGACGGGGCTGCCCGGCCCTTACCTGTCGATGCTGATCACGCATAGGGTCATGATAGAGGCCGTGCAGCACATGACGTCCATGGCGATGAAGACATTGCAGAAGAAGTGGCCAAAGATCCACTTGCCCCCGATCAGGTCGGTGACGCTGACGAAGGGCATGACCGCCACGGCCACCGAGAGGTCGGCCAGCGCCAGGGACACGATCAGGTAGTTGGAGGGCTGGCGGAGCTTCTTGACGAAGCACACCGAAATCACCACCAGGCAGTTGCCGGCGATCGTCAGCAGCGTGATGAGCGTCAGGATGGAGCCGATCACAACTTTCTCGGCTCTGCCGTAGTTGATCTGCTCCCCGCAGCCGGAGGCATTGTCCGGCGGCGCGTCCCAGGTGGGCACCGGGCTGGCAGTCACCTCCGGGATCCCGCGCAGCAGGTGCGGCGCCCAGGAGCCCGAGACCGGGCCGGCGCCGTCGGGGCTCAGGTCCGGCAGCCCGCGCCCCACCTCCGGCAGGAGCAAAGAGCGGAGGTGCCCGTAGAGGTCCGGGCGGCCGCTGCTGTTAACGTCCATCATCGTGCCGCTGTGCGCTGCTGCCCATGGAGCCGGCGCCCCAGCCACGCGCTACGGCCACCGGCCCGGGGGCTTCACCTCGCCGGTTCCGCTCCGCCCGGCCCAGCCATGGGGCCCGCGCCGGCCGCTGGGGGGCGCCTCGGCTCGGCCTCGCGGCCGCAC